>NC_068446.1:37654832-37954832 GCF_023373465.1 Oncorhynchus keta | reverse complement strand
TTCAATTAAGACCTAGAGAACCAGGTGAGGGGAGTTCCTTACTAATTAGCGACCTTAATTCATCAATCAAGTACAAGGGTGGAGTGAAAAACTGCAGACACTCGGCCCTCTGTGGAATGAGTTTGAAACATGCATTAAAGAATGTACATTTGGACCACAGAGAGTTGTGTCAAAAGTTGTGCACTATATACATATATTATTATTATTTTTTTTTTAACCTTTATTTACAACTAAGTCAGTTAAGAACAAATTCTTATTTTCAATGACGGCCTAGGAACAGTGGGTTAACTGCCTGTTCAGGGACAGACGACAGATTTGTACCTTGTCAGCTCGGGGATTTGAACTTGCAACCTTCCAGTTACTAGTCCAATATAGAGAATATGTTGCCATTTGGGATGTAACTCATATCTCGTTCCATCCCCTGTGTGGTGCACTACTTTTGACCAGAGCCTATTCCCTACATAGTGCACTACTTTTGACCAGAGCCTATTCCCTACATACTGCACCATTCTTGACCAGAACCTATTCCCTACATAGTGCAGTACTTTAGACCAGAGCCTATTCCCTACATAGTGCACTACTTTTGGAACGCAGGCTTTGTGTGGTGACTCACCCTCCCTGCTGAGCCAGCCACTCCTCTCCTTAGGGTCACGTAGGAGGAGATATTGGATTGGTTGGATTGGTTCAGCTGCGACGATGAGCTTGACAGACCTGGGACGGACAGGAAACAGGAAACACTGTCACAGTATGCTTGGGAGGAAACCCACCCTGACACAGCACCGCTGCCCTGAAAATACACAAAGTGGCAAGGTGTGGAATGCAAGCCTCAACCAGTGCTGGATTCCAGGCTAGCTGATGATACCTTTGTTTGGGAGGGTCTGGTAGCCCCCCTCAGACCCTATGCTGCTCCGGCCCATCCCCGGCAGCTCTGGTTCACTGAGGTACGACCGCAGCTCCACCTGAAACGACCGCAACAGAGGTTACCTCAACAATCACACTGCAGACGTCACACTAGATCAGTGAGGTTTGAGTCAACTTAATACTCAATACTCAATACAATACATGTTGCTCTTAATTAGGGCTGTGGTGGTCAAGACATTTTGTCAGCTGGTAACTGTCATTCAAATAACTGCCGGTCTCACCGTAATTGACCATTAATGAACATAAACACATTTAGCATCTCTGGGCTTCCACACATAACCTACAAGCCACTGATCCTGACCCTTGGAACATCTACGTTCTAAGTAATGAGTCTAATAAAACCATTTAATATAGCCTACACCAGGGGTTCCCAAACCTTTTCACTCAGGGCCCCGTTTCCAGCATTGAGGAACATCCCGCGGGCCCCATGTGAGTGGCACACACCCCACATCTATTTCTATGGGCACTAGTATTGTTCGTGACAAACTGTTCACACCCCTCTTCTTGGTGGAGAGAATATGTTGTAGGTTTAAAGTTTATTTCCTGGATTTCTACACATTTTACCATGTCTATTGTGTATTCATGTGATATTTGGTGACAAAATTTACAACAATATCTATGGGCTAAAAAAACATGCTAGTTGATCTGGACATTTCTGATCAGTTGTAAATATCTCTCTAAGGTTTGTAGTGACTGACATGACAAGAGGAACTGATGATGCACTGATGATGCACTCACTACCCACCTGGTGCATTCAACCATCACAACTTTCAAGAGTAAGTTTAAAGCCTTCAACAACGAAACAACTTGCGCCCCCCACAGTTTGGAAATGGAAACCCCTGGCCTATGATTGTTTTTAACAATAAACGAAACAACTTGCGCCCCCCACAGTTTGGAAATGGAAACCCCTGGCCTATGATTGTTTTTAACAATAAACGAAACAACTTGCGCCCCCCACAGTTTGGAAATGGAAACCCCTGGCCTATGATTGTTTTCAAAGCAGGTCAAAATAAATATTGTGATATGAAGAAAATGTAGTCAATTTCAGAAGAACAGAATAGCATATTCTGAGTCATCCTTATGTTAGGCCCTGATGTGGCTATGCCAAATGGCTGTGGGCTACACTAGTTCATTTAGCAGATAAGATTTGCTTAGAATTCCTGTGGCATTATTTTATAGTAAGAAGAATACAATTGAACATAGCTGAATGTAGAAAGGATCATGTTTTGTGACACAAACCTTAGGCTATATGTTGTGATTTCTAATACATTGTAAGGCTGCATGATGCAACTAATGATGTCCCATGAAAGGCATGCGTTCTGCTCTGTTTCTTATGCATGCTACACACGTCATCAGTCTCTCATTCACACTTCATCAGTCTCTCATTCACACTTCATCCGTCTCTCATTCACACTTCATCCGTCTCTCATTCACACTTCATCCGTCTCTCATTCACACTTCATCCGTCTCTCATTCACACTTCATCCGTCTCTCATTCACACTTCATCCGTCTCTCATTCACACTTCATCCGTCTCTCATTCACACTTCATCCGTCTCTCATTCACACTTCATCCGTCTCTCATTCACACTTCATCCATCTCTCATTCACAGTTTGACAAGCACTTGATAACATTCTCACCCATCAGACTATTCTCAATTGTATCTGGTCTTCAGATTTATAATGGCCCACACCCTCAAAAAATTGAACAGGTTTTTAAAATGCCACAGCACTGGTTGTAAAGCGGATTAATGTGCTTACTGTTAAGAATAAATATAGCAGCATGAGAAAGCTGGGATCCTCTTTTAAATAGTGGCCAGTCAAAACTCTGTTTTCACAGGTGATTGAGCAATGACAGGGTTTATAAGAACATATGTTTCACCAGGCTCTGTAGGCTGTTCCAGGGATCTTGTTACACTAGGCTCTGTAAGCTATGAGCTCTCCAACCCTGTTCCAGGGGTCTTGTTACACTAGGCTCTGTAAGCTATGGGCTCTCAAACCCTGTTCCAGGGGTCTTGTTACACTAGGCTCTGTAAGCTATGGGCTCTCCAACCCTGTTCCAGGGGTCTTGTTACACTAGGCTCTGTAAGCTATGGGCTCTCCAACCCTGTTCCAGGGGTCTTGTTACACTAGGCTCTGTAGGCTATGGGCTCTCAAACCCTGTTCAAGTGGTCTTGTTTCACTAGGCTCTGGGCTCTCAAACCCTGTTCAAGTGGTCTTGTTTCACTAGGCTCTGGGCTCTCAACCCTGTTCCAGGGGTCTTGTTACACTAGGCTCTGTAAGCTATGGGCTCTCCAACCCTGTTCCAGGGGTCTTGTTCACTAGGCTCTGTCATGGGCTCTCCAACCCTGTTCCAGGGGTCTTGTTACACTAGGCTCTGTAAGCTATGGGCTCTCAACCCTGTTCCAGGGGTCTTGTTACACTAGGCTCTGTAGGCTATGGGCTCTCAAACCCTGTTCAAGTGGTCTTGTTTCACTAGGCTCTGGGCTCTCAACCCTGTTCAAGTGGTCTTGTTTCACTAGGCTCTGGGCTCTCCAACCCTGTTCCAGGGATCTTGTTTCACTAGGCTCTGGGCTCTCCAACCCTGTTCAAGTGGTCTTGTTTCACTAGGCTCTGGGCTCTCCAACCCTGTTCAACTGGTCTTGTTTCACTAGGCTCTGGGCTCTCAACCCTGTTCCAGGGATCTTGTTTCACTAGGCTCTGGGCTCTCACCCTGTTCAAGTGGTCTTGTTTCACTAGGCTCACAACCCTGTTCAAGTGGTCTTGTTTCACTAGGCTCTGGGCTCTCAACCCTGTTCAAGTGGTCTTGTTTCACTAGGCTCTGGGCTCTCCAACCCTGTTCCAGGGATCTTGTTTCACTAGGCTCTGGGCTCTCCAAACCTGTTCAAGTGGTCTTGTTTCACTAGGCTATTAGGCTATGGGCTCTCCAACCCTGTTCCAGGGGTCTTGTTACACTAGGCTCTGTAAGCTATGGGCTCTCAACCCTGTTCCAGGGGTCTTGTTTCACTAGGCTCTGTAAGCTATGGGCTCTCAAACCCTGTTCCAGGGGTCTTGTTACACTAGGCTCTGTAAGCTATGGGCTCTCCAACCCTGTTCAAGTGGTCTTGTTTCACTAGGCTCTGGGCTCTCCAACCCTGTTCAAGTGGTCTTGTTTCACTAGGCTCTGGGCTCTCCAACCCTGTTCAAGTGGTCTTGTTACACTAGGCTCTGGGCTCTCCAACCCTGTTCCAGGGATCTTGTTTCACTAGGCTCTGGGCTCTCCAACCCTGTTCAAGTGGTCTTGTTTCACTAGGCTATGAAAGGCTATGGGCTCTCAAACCCTGTTCCAGGGGTCTTGTTACACTAGGCTCTGTAAGCTATGGGCTCTCAACCCTGTTCCAGGGTCTTGTTACACTAGGCTCTGTAAGCTATGGGCTCTCCAACCCTGTTCCAGGGGTCTTGTTTCACTAGGCTCTGTAAGCTATGGGCTCTCAAACCCTGTTCCAGGGGTCTTGTTACACTAGGCTCTGTAAGCTATGGGCTCTCCAACCCTGTTCCAGGGGTCTTGTTACACTAGGCTCTGTAGGCTATGGGCTCTCAAACCCTGTTCAAGTGGTCTTGTTTCACTAGGCTCTGGGCTCTCCAACCCTGTTCAAGTGGTCTTGTTTCACTAGGCTCTGGGCTCTCCAACCCTGTTCCAGGGTCTTGTTTCACTAGGCTCTGTAAGCTATGGGCTCTCCAACCCTGTTCCAGGGGTCTTGTTACACTAGGCTCTGTAAGCTATGGGCTCTCCAACCCTGTTCCAGGGGTCTTGTTACACTAGGCTCTGTAAGCTATGGGCTCTCCAACCCTGTTCCAGGGGTCTTGTTACACTAGGCTCTGTAGGCTATGGGCTCTCAAACCCTGTTCAAGTGGTCTTGTTTCACTAGGCTCTGGGCTCTCCAACCCTGTTCAAGTGGTCTTGTTTCACTAGGCTCTGGGCTCTCCAACCCTGTTCCAGGGATCTTGTTTCACTAGGCTCTGGGCTCTCCAACCCTTTTCAAGTGGTCTTGTTTCACTAGGCTCTGGGCTCTCCAACCCTGTTCAAGTGGTCTTGTTTCACTAGGCTCTGGGCTCTCCAACCCTGTTCCAGGGATCTTGTTTCACTAGGCTCTGGGCTCTCCAACCCTGTTCAAGTGGTCTTGTTTCACTAGGCTCTGGGCTCTCCAACCCTGTTCAAGTGGTCTTGTTTCACTAGGCTCTGGGCTCTCCAACCCTGTTCAAGTGGTCTTGTTTCACTAGGCTCTGGGCTCTCCAACCCTGTTCCAGGGATCTTGTTTCACTAGGCTCTGGGCTCTCCAACCCTGTTCAAGTGGTCTTGTTTCACTAGGCTATGTAGGCTATGGGCTCTCCAACCCTGTTCCAGGGGTCTTGTTACACTAGGCTCTGTAAGCTATGGGCTCTCCAACCCTGTTCCAGGGGTCTTGTTTCACTAGGCTCTGTAAGCTATGGGCTCTCAAACCCTGTTCCAGGGGTCTTGTTACACTAGGCTCTGTAAGCTATGGGCTCTCCAACCCTGTTCAAGTGGTCTTGTTTCACTAGGCTCTGGGCTCTCCAACCCTGTTCAAGTGGTCTTGTTTCACTAGGCTCTGTAGGCTATGGGCTCTCAAACCCTGTTCAAGTGGTCTTGTTTCACTAGGCTCTGGGCTCTCCAACCCTGTTCCAGGGATCTTGTTTCACTAGGCTCTGGGCTCTCCAACCCTGTTCAAGTGGTCTTGTTTCACTAGGCTATGTAGGCTATGGGCTCTCAAACCCTGTTCCAGGGGTCTTGTTACACTAGGCTCTGTAAGCTATGGGCTCTCCAACCCTGTTCCAGGGGTCTTGTTACACTAGGCTCTGTAAGCTATGGGCTCTCCAACCCTGTTCCAGGGGTCTTGTTTCACTAGGCTCTGTAAGCTATGGGCTCTCAAACCCTGTTCCAGGGGTCTTGTTACACTAGGCTCTGTAAGCTATGGGCTCTCCAACCCTGTTCCAGGGGTCTTGTTTCACTAGGCTCTGTAAGCTATGGGCTCTCCAACCCTGTTCCAGGGGTCTTGTTTCACTAGGCTCTGTAAGCTATGGGCTCTCCAACCCTGTTCCAGGGGTCTTGTTACACTAGGCTCTGTAAGCTATGGGCTCTCCAACCCTGTTCCAGGGGTCTTGTTACACTAGGCTCTGTAGGCTATGGGCTCTCAAACCCTGTTCAAGTGGTCTTGTTTCACTAGGCTCTGGGCTCTCCAACCCTGTTCAAGTGGTCTTGTTTCACTAGGCTCTGGGCTCTCCAACCCTGTTCCAGGGATCTTGTTTCACTAGGCTCTGTAAGCTATGGGCTCTCCAACCCTGTTCCAGGGGTCTTGTTACACTAGGCTCTGTAAGCTATGGGCTCTCCAACCCTGTTCCAGGGGTCTTGTTACACTAGGCTCTGTAGGCTATGGGCTCTCAAACCCTGTTCAAGTGGTCTTGTTTCACTAGGCTCTGGGCTCTCCAACCCTGTTCAAGTGGTCTTGTTTCACTAGGCTCTGGGCTCTCCAACCCTGTTCCAGGGGTCTTGTTTCACTAGGCTCTGTAAGCTATGGGCTCTCCAACCCTGTTCAAGTGGTCTTGTTTCACTAGGCTCTGGGCTCTCCAACCCTGTTCCAGGGATCTTGTTTCACTAGGCTCTGTAGGCTATGGGCTCTCAAACCCTGTTCAAGTGGTCTTGTTTCACTAGGCTCTGGGCTCTCCAACCCTGTTCAAGTGGTCTTGTTTCACTAGGCTCTGGGCTCTCCAACCCTGTTCCAGTGATCTTGTTTCACTAGGCTCTGGGCTCTCCAACCCTGTTCCAGGGATCTTGTTTCACTAGGCTCTGGGCTCTCCAACCCTGTTCCAGGGGTCTTGTTTCACTAGGCTATGGGCTCTCCAACCCTGTTCCAGGGATCTTGTTTCACTAGGCTCTGGGCTCTCCAACCCTGTTCCAGGGATCTTGTTTCACTAGGCTATGGGCTCTCCAACCCTGTTCCAGGGGTCTTGGGCCTATAGACTAGGCTTAGACTTATTTGGCCACTTTAGTTGTGATACAAAAAGTCACAAAATCGATGCACTGTATCTTGGCTTACGTCTTGATCACACAGATAGTGTGTTGTGCAAAAGTAGTACGCATTATCATTTGGATGTGTGCAACAAAAGTTCAACATTCACCTTCCGCTACCGCTTCTGTCAAGCCGTCTAAACAGTTTGATGCATACGTTCAATAAATCCAACATATACACCTCACAGAACGCTCTGCAACTACTTCTGCAACGCAATGCTGCAAGGCAAACGCAGCGTTCCATTGGAAACTAATGTACTTCTGGTGTACCACAATGCAATGACACCATCGGTGTGATCGAGGAATTAGACTGCACACGCTGGCATCATTCACAAGTCATAATATTCTCACCCATCAGACTATTATCAATTTAATGTAGTCTTTACATATACTAAAATAATATATGTGTGACATTAGTTTCGATTTAGAATGGGACATTATCATGCAGCTGTTGGAACAGGGGCAGGGAAAAAGACGGCATCCATATGCACTTGCATAGCGACTGGAGGACGCTTTTCCTGAGGTTCATTTTCATGCCAGCCAGGTAGGCTACTCCGGTTGCGAAGCAATGTGCTTAATATTAGGAAAGTTGAGAAATAATTATAGTAGGCCCAGCCTATAGAAAGCTAATGGGATCCTCCTCTTTTTAATAGAGGCCATCAAAACTCTGTTGTTTTCTCACGCAATTGCATAGCATATAGAAATGTTGTGCATAATGGGCATATAAGAACACTTATTTCATTCCATGCATCAACCAGCTACGAGGAGCTGGCTCTCGGTGGGCAACAGGTGATCCTATTCCGCTCAAACTCAATGCCAGGGCTCTCATGAAGTGTTTGATTTGATTTTTCAAGTGCATTTTTTGGAGAGTTTTTAACTGTGGTCATGAAGTGTGACTGCTGGTGTAGCAGTAATATGGTCACCATAACAGACATACTCTCATTTTTACATTTTAGTCATTTAGCAGATGCTCTTATCCAGAGTGACATTCAGGAGCAATTGTGATTAAGTGCCTTGCTCAAGGGCACATCAACAGATTTTTCACCTAGTCTGCTCAGGGATTTGAACCGGAAAACTTTTGGTTAACCGCTACCTCTCAGTGAGGTAAAGGATGCATTTCATTTCAAAACATTGTCACCTTTTCTTCAACCCTCATTCCCTCTCCTTCAGGAAAGGTGTGTTGGCAACTAATTTCCACCATATTGGCTATTCTCTCAGATGCATAGAGATTAGTGCATGATAGAAGAGGAAAGAGGACAGCTGTTTGGAATAGAATGGCTGTGTGACAGTATGATAGTCACTTAGCCATGACAATATTATTGTCCCGTGAAACTGGCTTCGATGGTGACAGCTGAAAACAGCGGTGATTTGATACAGTTGCGCAATTGAGTGTTCCACTTCAGAAATGGTATCCGCTGAAGAACTGTTTTTACCTGCAGCATACACCTTAGAAGTACAAAAAAAGTCTAGTCTTAAAAATGAATGACCTAAAAATAAATGACTTAATTAAATACATTTAAATAATGGCTTGTCCTGACCTTACAGTCTCCGTTGACACACCCTCCGACCTCACGGTCTCTCTTCCGCTCGTCTGACTGGCGTTTGAGCCCTCGAACCGACGTGTGTCTTACGACCGCTGCTGCCTCTTTGGGGAGGGGTGGGATGGTGGGGGGCGGGTCTTCATAGTCGTAAAGGCGGGGCAGGGGCGGCCTGGGAGGAGCCTCATCTTTTGCCTGTACCAGAGCCACACCCATACAGGAAGTCAGTCACAATTAGTACTTAGCAAGAATTTCAATTGCATTTCCTTGATTCCTCGCATCCTTTCTCCTCATCTCCTCAAAACCGTTAGATGAGAGGGTAGGAACCTCTGACTTTCTCATCCAATGGGTTTTGAGGAGAGAGGATGTGAGAAATCAAGGAAATACAATTGAGATTCTACCTTATTGGAAAGTGCCACAAAGTTCATTGGAGGTAGAGGCCTGCGGGCAGGAACCTTGAAGCCTCTGCTCCAATGAGCATTGAGAGGGAGGGGAGAAACTGAAGAATCAAGGAAGGGAGGAATCAAAGATTTGTTAGCTAGTAATGCTTTCAGACACCACTACTGATTAGGAGGGAGTCATTCTACTAACTCAGTGCTATCTAGTTTCATATTCATATTCACTGTTTCATGTATTTTACTAACTCAGGTCTATCTAGTTTCATATTCATATTCACTGTTTCATGTATTTTACTAACTCAGGTCTATCTAGTTTCATATTCATATTCACTGTTTCATGTATTTTACTAACTCAGGTCTATCTAGTTTCATATTCATATTCACTGTTTCATG
Source organism: Oncorhynchus keta (assembly GCF_023373465.1). NCBI lineage: Eukaryota > Metazoa > Chordata > Actinopteri > Salmoniformes > Salmonidae > Oncorhynchus > Oncorhynchus keta. Next base: position 37,945,519 of record NC_068446.1, on the reverse strand, counting down.
TATTTTACTAACTCAGGTCTATCTAGTTTCATATTCATATTCACTGTTTCATGTATTTTACTAACTCAGGTCTATCTAGTTTCATATTCATATTCACTGTTTCATGTATTTTACTAACTCAGGTCTATCTAGTTTCATATTCAGATGACTGTTTCATGTATTTTACTAACTCAGGTCTATCTAGTTTCATATTCATATTCACTGTTTCATGTATTTTACTAACTCAGGTCTATCTAGTTTCATATTCATATTCATTGTTTCATGTATTTTACTAACTCAGTTCTATCTAGTTTCATATTCATATTCACTGTTTCATGTATTTTACTAACTCAGGTCTATCTAGTTTCATATTCAGATGACTGTTTCATTTACAGCGCCTTCAGAAAGTACTCACACTTCTGGACTTTTTCCACAATTTGTTATGTTACAGCCTGAATAGAAAATGGGTTAAATTGAGATGTTTTTGTCACTGGCCTCCACACAATACCCCATAACGGGGAGCTATGTTTTACAAACGAATTACAAATGAAAAGCTGAAATGTCTTGAGTCAATATCTATTCAACCCCTTTGTTATGGCGAGTCTAAATAAGTTCAGGAGTAAACATTTGCTTAACAAGTAACATAATAAGTTGCATGGACTGTGTGCAATAATGACTAACTTATCTCTGTTAACCCACACATGCAATTATCTGTAATGTCCCTCAGTCGAGCTGTGAATTTCAAACACAGATTCAACCAATAAGGCAAGGGAGGTTTTCCAATGCCTTGCAAAGGGCACCTAAAAAAACAAGACATTGAATATCCCTTTGAGCATGGTGAAGTTATTAATTACACTTTGGATGGTGTATCAATACACCCAGTCACTACAAAGTTACAGGCGTCCTTCTTAACTCAGTTGCTGGAGAGGAAGGAAACCCATGGTGAATTTAAAACTACAGAGTTTAATGGCTGTGATAGGAGAAAACATACCCATAACATGATGCAGCCACCACTATGCTTGAAAATATGGAGTGTGGTACTTAGTAATGTGTTGTATCGGATTTACGCCAAACATAACATTTTATATTCAGAACAAAAAGTGAATTGCTTTGACACATTTTTTTGCAGTATTACTTTAGTGTCTTGTTGCATGTTTAGGAATAATTTTATTCTTTACAGGCTTCCTTCTTTCTACTCTATTAATGAGGTTAGTATTGTGAGGTAGCTACAATGCTGTTGATCAACAACTCTAACATAATGTACAAGTATACCCCCTGGACAGGATGCTAGTCCGTAGCAGGGTCTTACCCCCAATCTATCTCCTTAATACTGAAGGCCAAGTGGAGACGCATCAGGTCCCATTGTTACAGTCTCGGCCAGGGATTGAACTCAAAACCTTCCAATCTCAGGGCGGACACTCTAAGCACAAGGCCACTGAGTTGGTCATTGTACAGGTTCTAATCCCCCAGTAAACCCAGATTTACAAACTGAACTTCCACTCACCCACTTTGGCACAGGGTTGTGAGGCAGTATGTAGGAGCTGAGAGGAGGGGGCCTAACCTCCCCAGGTGGGGGTGTAGGGCACTGGGAAGGCACTGCAGGGTCCAACACCGAAGGCACTAGTTTCCTCTCTGGGAAAAAAAATGCACAAGCAAATGAATAAGAGTGCATCCGTATTCACATTCATAACCACACACAGGCCAAGAATTAACTTATGACTGACCTCTGTGCTTTTCTGTCTGTCATGGCAAGTGTTAGAATACGAAGGTATCGCTGTTTTTGTAACAGAAGCACATGGTACATCGAGACTAGATTTGGCTATTTGGTATGGGAAACTACTATGGTTGTTTGTCTCCCATATAGTGTATTGTAGTTAGGAATTCCCCCAAGGGGACGAATAAAGTCGTTATATTTGTATTCAATATAGTAAAACATAGTTGGCGGAAGTCTCTGGGCAGTTGATAATTCTCCCACCTGGGTTCTGCACTGAGTTGATGGTGATCTTGTAGTTGGCTTTGCTGGCGCTCAGCCCTGCCATCACGTCTTCCATTCTCCACAGCTCCCGCTTTATCTCAGATTTCTCCCGCTAGAATTTCAAACACACGCTTTAGCTGGTTGCTACTGTGCTCTAAAACACAACAGTATTTTCACAGTAGATACACCCATCTACCGAACACTCTTCAAGACAGTGAATAACAACACTGTGTGCGCACTGAGCTGTGATGTTGAGGTGCAGTACCCATTCTGACCTGAGAGGTGGTGCTGTAGTTCATGGTGGTCTGTAGCGCGGTCCTCAGCTGTTCCACTGAGCTCTCTAGCCTGCTGTACTCCTCCCAGGCCCGGGACATCTCCTACACAAAACATAAGGCAGCGAGGTAAGAGTTTTCATGAACACATAACGTGGAATGTGTCAGTCAGAACGACACAGAAGACCATACACTAGGATCTGCATGTACCTAACACACACACACAAAGATGCCCGATTCACCATGTTGGGCTGATCCGAACCGTACGGTGCCGACTCAGATAGTTTATTTTCATATTGTCGTTTCCAGCACGGTGCCAGTAACTATGGTGGATACGTAACCAGGCCTGTAGTTAGTGTGAATCAGGGTACACACCCATGCACACAAGAGGAGGCTGGTGGTGGGAGAAGCTATAGGAGGACGGCTCATTGTAATGGCTGGAATGGAATATATGGAATAGTATCAAACACATGAAACTCCGTTTGACTCTGTTCTATTAACTCCATTCCAGCCATTACAATGAGCCGTCCTCCTATAGCTCCTCCCACCAGCCTCCTCTGAGTGTCCCACACACACTCACAGGTGTTTGATAATCTTACCGTGGACACTCTGGAGATCTGGGCCCTGATGTGCACCACGTCCTCCTGTAGGAGTCTCTGCTGGTAGGCTATCTTTTCCAGGTGGGCCGGCCGGTCTCTGTACTGCTCCATCTGTTGGCGGGACAGGTCCAGAACCGACTCCAGCTTGTCCTGATGGGTCAGGGGTTAGAGGTCAATATCAGAGACAGCAGGGTCAAGGTAAATTCCATTTAAACTCAGTACGGGAAACTCACACAATGCGAGTATTTCTGTCAAAGTGGAAGAAAAACCATACAAAAGAATATCCTTTAACCTTAAATACTTACTATCCACGAGGATATTTTTTAACAACTCATACATTGAATGGACATTGACTTCCTAAAATGGCTGATTACAAATGAAAATGGACCCCAACACTGTGAGTCTTACTGCATGAGAGTATAGAGACGAAGTGTCAGTACCTTATTGTTCTTCAGAGAGCTGATCTGGACCTCCAGATCCTTCAGGTTCTTGTCCTGCTCACATAACCCACTGAGTTTCACCTGTAGGCCAGGGAGAAAGGGCCGTTACTGTCCACAGTGGCTCTCAATCTTTCCTATAACCACTATCACATCACCCAGGTGAAGAGTGTGTGTCATTATCCTCTGTGTATTCATCTCACCCCTACTCTCACATTTAACCTGTTTGCATATGAATGTGTGTGTGTGTGTGTGTGTACGTACATCCTTCTCTCCTGTCTCATTAGCTGATAATTATGCAGAGTGAATCCATTACGTAAATACGCCACATCCCACATGGCCCTTCTGTCAACATTTCCAAGAACCTTTGAGCCCTCTTAATTAATCCCTGATTAAGAGTGTTGCCCCAAATCGCACCCTAATCCTTATATAGTGCGCTACCATAGGGCCATGGTCAAAGTAGTGCACTATATAGGGAATAGAGTACCATGTGGGATTCACACTAAGAAACCCAAACGTCATGACGAAGGTAGAACTCATCTTCCCCTCTCAATGTATCAAACGACTGTCATCTCACGAGGGCAGTAAGAACAAACACAGAGCTCCGTCTGAACTACTCGTATTCAATCTTATTAAAGTCCTTGCATAAAGACGTAGCATAATAATTATTTGTAGTTTGGAAACGAGAGAAAATTGCTATATTAGGATGCATGGTTTCTGTCGCAGACCCAAACATATGTTAGAGTGTTTAATCTCAATTTGCCATTCTGTTGAATACATCATTTTTTTGTTTGCAGTAAGATTGCTGTATTGATGCCATGGAATATTCGTTGTGGACAGAAGAATAACAGCATCCTTATAAATGGTTCAAGTCCAACCATGACAAGCTACAAAACCACAACTATAACTCCTTTTGTGGAAGTTACACTCTGATAGGAGAAAAATATATACATTTTCCTCCTGAAGTTGAGGTAAATATCCCCCCCAAAAAAAAAAAAAGGACACATCATAGTCGACTCTTATTTTCTTATTAGACAGCTCTCTCTAAGGGTCTATGGTAGTCCCTCCTCATCTCATCTAGACTGCTCTCTCTAAGGGTCTATGGTAGTCCCTCCTCATCTCATCTAGACTGCTCTCTCTAAGGGTCTATGGTAGTCCCTCCTCATCTAGACTGCTCTCTCTAAGGGTCTATGGTAGTCCCTCCTCATCTCATCTAGACTGCTCTCTCTAAGGGTCTATGGTAGTCCCTCCTCATCTCATCTAGACTGCTCTCTCTAAGGGTCTATGGTAGTCCCTCCTCATCTCATCTAGACTGCTCTCTCTAAGGGTCTATGGTAGTCCCTCCTCATCTCATCTAGACTGCTCTCTCTAAGGGTCTATGGTAGTCCCTCCTCATCTCATCTAGACTGCTCTCTCTAAGGGTCTATGGTAGTCCCTCCTCATCTCATCTAGACTGCTCTCTCTAAGGGTCTATGGTAGTCCCTCCTCATCTCATCTAGACTGCTCTCTCTAAGGGTCTATGGTAGTCCCTCCTCATCTCATCTAAACTGCTCTCTCTAAGGGTCTATGGTAGTCCCTCCTCATCTCATCTAAACTGCTCTCTCTAAGGGTCTATGGTAGTCCCTCATCTCATCTAAACTGCTCTCTCTAAGGGTCTATGGTAGTCCCTACTCATCTCATCTAGACTGCTCTCTCTAAGGGTCTATGGTAGTCCCCCTCATCTCATCTAGACTGCTCTCTCTAAGGGTCTATGGTAGTCCCTCCTCATCTCATCTAGACTGCTCTCTCTAAGGGTCTATGGTAGTCCCTCCTCATCTCATCTAGACTGCTCTCTCTAAGGGTCTATGGTAGTCCCTCCTCATCTCATCTAGACTGCTCTCTCTAAGGGTCTATGGTAGTCCCTCCTCATCTCATCTAGACTGCTCTCTCTAAGGGTCTATGGTAGCCCCTCCTCATCTCATCAAGACTGCTCTCTCTCTAAGGGTCTATGGTAGTCCCTGCTCATTTCATGTAGAGTAGACCGCTCTCTCTAAGGGTTTATGGTTGTCCCTCCTCATCTCATCGAGACTGCTCTCTCTAAGGGTCTATGGTAGTCCCTCCTCATCTCATCTAGACTGCTCTCTCTAAGGCTCTATTGGTAGTCCCTCCCCATCTTATCTAGACTGCTCTCTCCAAGGGTCTATGGTAGTCCCTACTCATCTCATCTAGACTGCTCTCTCTAAGGGTCTATGGTAGTCCCCCTCATCTCATCTAGACTGCTCTCTCTAAGGGTCTATGGTAGTCCCTCCTCATCTCATCTAGACTGCACTCTCTAAGGGTCTATGGTAGTCCCTCCTCATCTCATCTAGACTGCTCTCTCTAAGGGTCTATGGTAGTCCCTCCTCATCTCATCTAGACTGCTCTCTCTAAGGGTCTATGGTAGTCCCCCTCATCTCATCTAGACTGCTCTCTCTAAGGGTCTATGGTAGTCCCTACTCATCTCATCTAGACTGCTCTCTCTAAGGGTCTATGGTAGTCCCCCTCATCTCATCTAGACTGCTCTCTCTAAGGGTCTATGGTAGTCCCTCCTCATCTCATCTAGACTGCTCTCTCTAAGGGTCTATGGTAGTCCCTCCTCATCTCATCTAGACTGCTCTCTCTAAGGGTCTATGGTAGTCCCTCCTCATCTCATCTAGACTGCTCTCTCTAAGGGTCTATGGTAGTCCCTCCTCATCTCATCTAGACTGCTCTCTCTAAGGGTCTATGGTAGCCCCTCCTCATCTCATCAAGACTGCTCTCTCTCTAAGGGTCTATGGTAGTCCCTGCTCATTTCATGTAGAGTAGACCGCTCTCTCTAAGGGTTTATGGTTGTCCCTCCTCATCTCATCGAGACTGCTCTCTCTAAGGGTCTATGGTAGTCCCTCCTCATCTCATCTAGACTGCTCTCTCTAAGGCTCTATTGGTAGTCCCTCCCCATCTTATCTAGACTGCTCTCTCCAAGGGTCTATGGTAGTCCCTACTCATCTCATCTAGACTGCTCTCAAAGGGCCTATGGTAGTCCCTCCTCATCTCATCTAGACTGCTCTCTCTCAGGGTCTATGGTAGTCCCTCCTCATCTAATCTAGACCGCTCTCTAAGGGCCTATGGTAGTCCCTCCTCATCTCATCAAGACTTCTCTCTCGAAGGGTCTATGGTAGTCCCTACTCATCTCATCTAGACTGCTCTCTCTCTCAGGGTCTATGGTAGTCCCTCATCTTATCTAGACTGCTCTCTCTAAGGGTCTATGGTAGTCCCTCCTCATCTCATCTAGACTGCTCTCTCTCTCTCAGGGTCTATGGTAGTCCCTCATCTTATCTAGACTGCTCTCCCTAAGGGTCTATGGTAGTCCCTCCTCATCTCATCTAGACTGTTCTCTCGAAGGGTCTATGGTAGTCCCTACTCATCTCATCTAGACTGCTCTCTCGAAGGGCCTATGGTAGTCCCTACTCATCTCATCTAGACTGCTCTCTCTCTCAGGGTCTATGGTAGTCCCTCCTCATCTAATCTAGACTGCTCTCTAAGGGCCTATGGTAGTCCCTCCTCATCTCATCTAGACCGCTCTCTCTCAGGGTCTATGGTTGTCCCTCATCTTATCTAGACTGCTCTCTCTCTCTCAGGGTCTATGGTAGTCCCTCCTCATCTTAAGGGCCTATGGTTGTCCCTCATCTTATCTAGACTGCTCTCTCTCTAAGGGTCTATTGGTAGTCCCTCATCTCATCTAGACTGCTCTCTCTCAGGGTCTATGGTAGTCCCTCCTCATCTAATCTAGACTGCTCTCTAAGGGCATATGGTAGTCCCTCCTCATCTCATCTAGACTGCTCTCTCTCAGGGTCTATGGTTGTCCCTCATCTTATCTAGACTGCTCTCTCTCTCTCAGGGTCTATGGTAGTCCCTCATCTCATCTAGACTGCTCTCTCTCAGGGTCTATGGTAGTCCCTCATCTTATCTAGACTGCTCTCTCTAAGGGTCTATGGTAGTCCCTCCTCATCTCATCTAGACTGTTCTCTCTAAGGGTTTATGGTAGTCCCTCCTCATCTCATCTACAGTAGACCGCTCTCTCTAAGGGCCTATGGTTGTCCCTCATCTAATCTAGACTGTTCTCTCTAAGGGTCTATGGTAGTCCCTCCTCATCTCATCTAGACTGTTCTCTCTAAGGGTCTATGGTAGTCCCTCATCTCATCTAGACTGCTCTCTCTAAGGGTTTATGGTAGTCCCTCCTCATCTCATTTACAGTAGACCGCTCTCTCTAAGGGCCTATGGTAGTCCCTCATCTTATCTAGACGGCTCTCTCTCTAAGGGTCTATTAGTAGTCCCTCCTCATCTCATCTAGACTGCTCTCTCTAAGGGTCTATGGTAGTCCCTCCTCATCTCATCTAGACTGCTCTCTCTAAGGGTCTATGGTAGTCCCTCCTCATCTCATCTAGACTGCTCTCTCTCAGAGTCTATGGTAGTCCCTCCTCATCTCATCTAGACTGCTCTCTCTAAGGGTCTATGGTAGTCCCTCCTCATCTCATCTAGACTGCTCTCTCTAAGGGTCTATGGTAGTCCCTCCTCATCTCATCTAGACTGCTCTCTCTAAGGGTCTATGGTAGTCCCTCCTCATCTCATCTAGACTGCTCTCTCTAAGGGTCTATGTTAGTCCCTCCTCATCTCATCTAGACTGCTCTCTCTAAGGGTCTATGGTAGTCCCCCTCATCTCATCTAGACTGCTCTCTCTAAGGGTCTATGGTAGTCCCTCCTCATCTCATCTAGACTGCACTCTCTAAGGGTCTATGGTAGTCCCTACTCATCTCATCTAGACTGCTCTCTCTAAGGGTCTATGGTAGTCCCCCTCATCTCATCTAGACTGCTCTCTCTAAGGGTCTATGGTAGTCCCTCCTCATCTCATCTAGACTGCTCTCTCTAAGGGTCTATGGTAGTCCCTCCTCATCTCATCTAGACTGCTCTCTCTAAGGGTCTATGGTAGTCCCTCCTCATCTCATCTAGACTGCTCTCTCTAAGGGTCTATGGTAGTCCCTCCTCATCTCATCTAGACTGCTCTCTCTAAGGGTCTATGGTAGCCCCTCCTCATCTCATCAAGACTGCTCTCTCTCTAAGGGTCTATGGTAGTCCCTGCTCATTTCATGTAGAGTAGACCGCTCTCTCTAAGGGTTTATGGTTGTCCCTCCTCATCTCATCGAGACTGCTCTCTCTAAGGGTCTATGGTAGTCCCTCCTCATCTCATCTAGACTGCTCTCTCTAAGGCTCTATTGGTAGTCCCTCCCCATCTTATCTAGACTGCTCTCTCCAAGGGTCTATGGTAGTCCCTACTCATCTCGACTGCTCTCAAAGGGCCTATGGTAGTCCCTCCTCATCTCATCTAGACTGCTCTCTCTAAGGGCCTATGGTAGTCCCTCATCTCATCTAGACTGCTCTCTCTCTCAGGGTCTATGGTAGTCCCTCATCTTATCTAGACTGCTCTCTCTAAGGGTCTATGGTAGTCCCTCCTCATCTCATCTAGACTGCTCTCTCTCTCAGGGTCTATGGTAGTCCCTCATCTTATCTAGACTGCTCTCCCTAAGGGTCTATGGTAGTCCCTCCTCATCTCATCTAGACTGTTCTCTCGAAGGGTCTATGGTAGTCCCTACTCATCTCATCTAGACTGCTCTCTCGAAGGGTCTATGGTAGTCCCTACTCATCTCATCTAGACTGCTCTCTCTCTCAGGGTCTATGGTAGTCCCTCCTCATCTAATCTAGACTGCTCTCTAAGGGCCTATGGTAGTCCCTCCTCATCTCATCTAGACCGCTCTCTCTCAGGGTCTATGGTTGTCCCTCATCTTATCTAGACTGCTCTCTCTCTCTCAGGGTCTATGGTAGTCCCTCCTCATCTTAAGGGCCTATGGTTGTCCCTCATCTTATCTAGACTGCTCTCTCTCTAAGGGTCTATTGGTAGTCCCTCATCTCATCTAGACTGCTCTCTCTCAGGGTCTATGGTAGTCCCTCCTCATCTAATCTAGACTGCTCTCTAAGGGCCTATGGTAGTCCCTCCTCATCTCATCTAGACTGCTCTCTCTCAGGGTCTATGGTTGTCCCTCATCTTATCTAGACTGCTCTCTCTCTCTCAGGGTCTATGGTAGTCCCTCATCTCATCTAGACTGCTCTCTCTCTCAGGGTCTATGGTAGTCCCTCATCTTATCTAGACTGCTCTCTCTAAGGGTCTATGGTAGTCCCTCCTCATCTCATCTAGACTGTTCTCTCTAAGGGTTTATGGTAGTCCCTCATCTCATCTACAGTAGACCGCTCTCTCTAAGGGCCTATGGTTGTCCCTCATCTAATCTAGACTGTTCTCTCTAAGGGTCTATGGTAGTCCCTCCTCATCTCATCTAGACTGTTCTCTCTAAGGGTCTATGGTAGTCCCTCATCTCATCTAGACTGCTCTCTCTAAGGGTCTATGGTAGTCCCTCCTCATCTCATCTAGACTGTTCTCTCTAAGGGTTTATGGTAGTCCCTCCTCATCTCATTTACAGTAGACCGCTCTCTCTAAGGGCCTATGGTAGTCCCTCATCTTATCTAGACGGCTCTCTCTCTAAGGGTCTATTAGTAGTCCCTCCTCATCTCATCTAGACTGCTCTCTCTCTCAGGGTCTATTGGTAGTCCCTCCTCATCTCATCTAGACTGCTCTCTCTCAGGGTCTATTGTTGTCCCTCATCTTATCTAGACTGCTCTCTCTCTCTCAGGGTCTATGGTAGTCCCTCCTGATCTTATCTAGACTGCTCTCTCTAAGGGCCTATGGTTGTCCCTCATCTAATCTAGACTGCTCTCTCTAAGGGTCTATGGTAGTCCCTCATCTCATCTAGACTGCTCTCTCTAAGGGCCTATGGTTGTCCCTCCTCATCTCATCGAGACTGCTCTCTCCAAGGGCCTATGGTAGTCCCTCCTCATCTCATCGAGACTGCTCTCTCCAAGGGTCTATGGTAGTCCCTCCTCATCTCATCTAGACTGTTCTCTCGAAGGGTCTATGGTAGTCCCTACTCATCTCATCTAGACTGCTCTCTCTAAGGGTCTATGGTAGTCCCTCATCTCATCTAGACTGCTCTCTCTAAGGGCCTATGGTTGTCCCTTATCTAATCTAGACTGCTCTCTCTAAGGGCCCATGGTTGTCCCTCATCTAATCTAGACTGCTCTCTCTAAGGGCCTATGGTTGTCCCTCATCTATTCTCGACTGCTCTCTCTAAGGGCCTATGGTAGTCCCTCATCTCATCTAGACTGCTCTCTCTAAGGGCCTATGGTTGTCCCTTATCTAATCTAGACTGCTCTCTCTAAGGGCCCATGGTTGTCCCTCATCTAATCTAGACTGCTCTCTCTAAGGGCCTATGGTAGTCCCTCCTCATCTCATCTAGACTGCTCTCTCTCAGGGTCTATGGTAGTCCCTCCTCATCTCATCTAAACTGCTCTCTCGAAGGGTCTATGGTAGTCCCTCCTCATCTCATCTAAACTGCTCTCTCTAAGGGTCTATGGTAGTCCCTTCTCATCTAATCTAAACTGCTCTTTCTAAGAATCTATGGTAGTCCCTCATCTCATCTAGACTGCTCTCTCTCTAAGGGCCTATGGTTGTCCCTTATCTAATCTAGACTGCTCTCTCTAAGGGCCCATGGTTGTCCCTCATCTAATCTAGACTGCTCTCTCTAAGGGTCTATGGTAGTCCCTTCTCATCTCATCTAAACTGCTCTCTCTAAGGGTCTATGGTAGTCCCTCCTCATCTCATGTAAACTGCTCTCTCTAAGGGTCTATGGTAGTCCCTCCTCATCTCATCTAAACTGCTCTCTCTAAGGGTCTATGGTAGTCCCTCATCTCATCTAAACTGCTCTCTCTAAGGGTCTATGGTAGTCCCTCCTCATCTCATCTAAACTGCTCTCTCTAAGGGTCTATGGTAGTCCCTCATCTCATCTAAACTGCTCTCTCTAAGGGTCTATGGTAGTCCCTCATCTCATCTAAACTGCTCTCTCTAAGGGTCTATGGTAGTCCCTTCTCATCTCATCTAAACTGCTCTCTCTAAGGGTCTATGGTAGTCCCTCATCTCATCTAGACTGCTCTCTCTCTCAGGGTCTATGGTTGTCCCTCATCTCATCTAGACTGCTCTCTCTAAGGGCCCATGGTTGTCCCTCATCTAATCTAGACTGCTCTCTAAGGGCCTATGGTTGTCCCTCTTCATCTCATCTAGACTGCTCTCTCTCAGGGTCTATGGTAGTCCCTCCTCATCTCATCTAAACTGCTCTCTCTAAGGGTCTATGGTAGTCAGTGTCTCATCATCTCAGCTAAAACAAAAACTCAATGTCCCTAAAGCCAAAACTCAATGTCCTTTTGCGAGAACAGTGGAAAATGTTATTGAGGGTTACGGGTGGGAGAGAGAGAGAGAGAGAGAGAGAGAGAGAGAGAAAGAGAGTGTGCGAGTGTGTGTGTGTGTAATGTGGAAAACTGCTCATACTTACATCAACGTCACTCTCAGCTATTTTGACAGGTTTCGTCACTTCTTTCAACGACGGACTTCCAACCACCTTGGAACCAGAAAACAAAGACATTTTCAAATAGTGTTGCTCTGTGTTTATCGGCTGTTGAGGACACTGAACGGTTCCCCTGAAAGCACAACGAGGAGACCGTCAGAGTGAATTCCTACTCTGTCATCATGGTACAAAGAGCCACTGACAGGTGTACAATATGACACAGAGAAATAAAGAAACTCTTTCCATGAACACATCATGATGACCATGACCATGGGTTTTCTTTCAGTTAAGAAAATATATCATCATATCTTTTCATAGCAATAAGATGGGTTGGAAATACATGGATTTGTACAACCATTTTATTGAATTCCTAGAGTATATTCTGACCCAACTGGGATGTTGGTAACCATGCTGTGTTTTGTTGTTGTGGGAATACATGAAGGAGACCAACACGATGGTGCAAGCTGCTAGCTTTTCAACCACCGAACCAACCACAGCAACCACAGCACATGCACTGCAGAGCCATCCCAGAACCACCAATCACGTTGCTGAGGAGTCACGGGTCAGGGGTTACAGAGGGGTCAATGCCAAGCCAGTGCCCACACACAGCCATGGACATAGACACGCAGTGTTAAGCGAAGGGATGGTCTCTCTCATAAAAATGTATACACACACGCTCATACACTCAATCACACAATCTTGCGCTCGAGCGCACACACCCATTTACACATTGCTATATACACACAGACGCACGCACACACACAGAGACACACACAAAACATCCAGATGCACATACAGTGTGTCCACAGTGCTTACGTTCCATAGTGGCCCGAGAGGCCCGGCAGTGCAGTGCAGTAGCACACTGTGAGCCATGAGGATCAACGGCTCTAAACTTTTGATCTGTGTCAAATAGGAGATAGAGAGCCACTGTTACAAAATGGCTGCCGTTCGCTATGAGCAAGATATCAATTTGACCAATTGAATACATCAGTTTATATACCAACTGTTACGTCATATTTACAACAGTCAGCATTATGGTCGTCTAGTGGTTGTGAAACCCACCCGTAGCATGCTGGCTGGACTTCATCAGTGACCTTCACCTTCTCTGTGATTTAAAGCCAACTGTAGTTCACAGACTCTATTGGTGAAGATGGTTGTATTTGAATGGTGTGTTGTTGTGCAGAAATTTGTGCTCTGGGCAGGGAAGAATATAATGTACTCTCTGGTACAATGTAAGGCTTGGTTGATAACACCACCAGCGTTTTTCATACATCCAGCAACTCAACCTTTTGTCCTTTGGTTTGATAGAAAGGTTGTATTATCGACAACCAAGACACCAGAGCCGTGTTCATTAGGCTCGAAACTGAAGAAAACTTACTGAAAGAGGGACATTTTTATTTTGCGTTGCAATCATTAAAAAGGAGTAGAAGGAGAAGTAGTATTAGTAGTAGCAGTAACAATATTAGTAATCGTAGTAACAGTAGCAGTAATAATACAAGCAGCAGTATTATTTTTATTATAGCAGTAATAACATTAGTAACAGTAGCAGTAACACTATTAGTAGTAGTAGTAGTAGTAGTAGTAACAGTAGTAGTAGCAGTAACAGTAGTAGTAGTAACAGTAGTAGTAGTAGTAGTAACAGTAGTAGTAGTAGCAGTAGTAACAGTAGCAGTAGTAACAGTAGTAGTAGTAACAGTAGTAGTAGTAGTAGTAGCAGTAGTAACAGTAGCAGTAGTAACAGTAGTAGTAGTAGTAACAGTAGTAGTAACACTAGTAGTAGTAGTAACAGTAGTAGTAACAGTACCAGTAGTAGTAGTAACAGTAGTATTAGTAACAGTAGTAGTAGTAACAGTAGTAGTAGTAACAGTACCAGTAGTAGTAGTAACAGTATCAGTAGTAACAGTATCAGTAGTAACAGTAGTAGTAGGATTAGTAACAGTATCAGTAGTAACAGTAGTAGTAGTAACAGTAGAAGTAGTAGCAGAAGTAACAGTAGCAGTATCAGTAGTAACAGTTGCAGTATCAGTAGTAACAGTCTTAATATAAGCAGCAGTATTATTATTATTATTATAGCAGTAGTAGAAGTAACAGTAATAGTAGTAGTAAGAGTAGTAGTAGTAACAGTAGCAGTAGTAACAGTAGCAGTAGCAGTAGTAATAGTAACAGTAGCAGTAGTAACAGTAACAGTAGCAGTAGTAACAGTAACAGTAGCAGTAGTAACTGTAGCAGTAGTAACTGTAGCAGTAGTAGTAGTAGTAACAGTAGTAGTAGTAACAGTAGTAACAGTAGTAGTGAAAGTAGTAACAGTAGTGAAAGTAGTAGTAGTAGTAACAGTAGTAGTAACAGTAGTAACAGTAGTAGTGAAAGTAGTAACAGTAGTGAAAGTAGTAGTAGTAACAGTAGTAGTTGTAGTAGTAACAGTAGAAGTTGTAGTAGTAACAGTAGTAAACGTAGTAACAGTAGTAGTAGTAACAGTAGTAACAGTAACAGTATTAGTAGTAGTAGTAGTAGTAACAGTAGTAGTAGCAGTAACAGTAGTAGTAGTAACAGTAGTAGTAGTAGTAGTAACAGTAGTAGTAGTAGCAGTAGTAACAGTAGCAGTAGTAACAGTAGTAGTAGCAGAAGTAACAGTAGTAGTAGCAGAAATAACAGTAGTAGTAGTAGTATCAGTAGTAACAGTATCAGTAGTAACAGTAGTAGTAGCATTAGTAACAGTATCAGTAGTAACAGTAGTAGTAGCAGTAGTAACAGAAGTAACAGTAGTTGTAGCAGAAGTAACAGTAGTAGTAGTAGTAGTAGCAGAAGTAACAGTAGCAGCAGTAGTAGTAGTAGTAGTAGCAGTAGTAACAGTAGCAGTAGTGGCAGTAGTAGTAGTAGTAGTAGTAGTAACAGTAGTAGTAGTAGCAGAAGTAACAGTAGCAGTATCAGTAGTAACAGTAGTAGTAGCAGTAGTAACAGAAGTAACAGTAGTTGTAGCAGAAGTAACAGTAGTAGTAGTAGTAGTAGCAGAAGTAACAGTAGCAGCAGTAGTAGTAGTAACAGTAGCAGTAGTAACAGTAGCAGTAGTAGTAGTAGTAACAGTAGCAGTAGTAGTAGTAGTAACAGTAGTAGTAGTAGCAGAAGTAACAGTAGCAGTATCAGTAGTAACAGTAGCAGTATCAGTAGTAACAGTCTTAATACAAGCAGCAGTATTATTATTATTATTACTATTATAGCAGTAGTAGTAGTAGAAGTAACAGTAACGGTAGTAGTAAGAGTAGTAGTAGTAACAGTAGCAGTAGTAACAGTAGCAGTAGTAACAATAGCAGAGGTAACAGTAACAGTAACAGTAGCAGTAGTAACAGTAGTAACAGTAGTAGTTGTAGTAGTAACAGTAGTAGTTGTAGTAGTAACAATAGTAGTTGTAGTAGTAACAGTAGTAAACGTAGTAAAAGTAGTAGTAGTAGTAACATTAGTAGTAGTAGTAACAGTAGTAGTAGTAGTAACAGTACCAGTAGTTGTAGTAACAGTGGTAGTAGTAGTAACAGTACCAGTAGTTGTAGTAACAGTAGTAGTAGTAGTGTTAGTAACAGTAATAACAGTAGTAGTAGTAGTAACAGTAGTAACAGTAGTAGTAGTAGTAACAGTAGTAACAGTAGTAACAGTAGTAGTAGTAACAGTAGTAGTAGTAACAGTAGTAACAGTAGTAGTAGTAACAGTAGTAGTAGTAACAGTAGTAACAGTAGTAGTAGTAGTAACAGTAGTAACAGTAGTAGTAGTAGTAACAGTAGTAGTAGTAGTAGTAACAGTAGTAGTAGTAACAGTAGTAGCAGTAGTAACAGTAGTAACAGTAATAACAGTAGTAGTAGTAACAGTAATAACAGTAGTAGTAGTAGTAACAGTAATAACAGTAGTAGTAGTAACAGTAATAACAGTAGTAGTAGTAACAGTAATAACAGTAGTAGTAGTAGTAGTAGTAACAGTAGTAACAGTAATAACAGTAGTAGTAGTAACAGTAGTAACAGTAATAACAGTAGTAGTAGTAGTAACAGTAGTAACAGTAGTAACAGTAGTAGTAGTAACAGTAGTAGCAGTAACAGTAGTAGTAGTAACAGTAGTAACAGTAGTAGCAGTAGTAGTAATAACAGTAGTAGTAGTAACAGTAATAACAGTAGTAGTAGTAACAGTAGTAGTAGTAGTAACAGTAGTAGTAGTAGTAACAGTAGTAACAGTAGTAACAGTAGTAGTAGTAACAGTAGTAGTAGTAACAGTAGTAGTAGTAACAGTAGTAACAGTAGTAGTAGTAACAGTAGTAGTAGTAACAGTAGTAACAGTAGTAGTAGTAACAGTAGTAGTAGTAACAGTAGTAGTAGTAACAGTAGTAACAGTAACAGTAGTAGTAGTAACAGTAGTAGTAGTAACAGTAGTAACAGTAACAGTAGTAGTAGTAACAGTAGTAGTAGTAACAGTAGTAACAGTAGTAGTAGTAACAGTAGTAACAGTAGTAGTAGTAACAGTAGTAACAGTAGTAGTAGTAACAGTAGTAACAGTAGTAGTAGTAACAGTAGTAACAGTAGTAGTAGTAACAGTAGTAACAGTAGTAGTAGTAACAGTAGTAACAGTAGTAGTAGTAACAGTAGTAGTAGTAACAGTAGTAACAGTAACAGTAGTAGTAGTAACAGTAGTAACAGTAGTAACAGTAGTAACAGTAGTAGTAGTAACAGTAGTAACAGTAGTAGTAGTAACAGTAGTAACAGTAGTAGTAGTAGTAGTAACAGTAGTAGTAGTAGTAGTAACAGTAGTAGTAGTAACAGTAATAACAGTAGTAGTAGTAACAGTAATAACAGTAGTAGTAGTAACAGTAGTAACAGTAGTAGTAGTAACAGTAGTAACAGTAGTAGTAGTAACAGTAGTAGTAGTAACAGTAGTAACAGTAGTAGTAGTAACAGTAGTAGTAGTAACAGTAGTAGTAGTAACAGTAGTAACAGTAGTAACAGTAGTAGTAGTAACAGTAATAACAGTAGTAGTAGTAACAGTAGTAACAGTAGTAGTAGTAACAGTAGTAACAGTAGTAACAGTAACAGTAGTAACAATAGTAGTAGTAACAGTAGTAGTAGTAACAGTAGTAACAGTAGTAGTAGTAACAGTAGTAACAGTAGTAGTAGTAACAGTAGTAACAGTAGTAGTAGTAACAGTAGTAACAGTAACAGTAGTAGTAGTAACAGTAGTAGTAGTAACAGTAGTAACAGTAGTAGTAGTAACAGTAGTAGTAGTAACAGTAGTAGTAGTAACAGTAGTAACAGTAACAGTAGTAGTAGTAACAGTAGTAACAGTAGTAACAGTAGTAGTAGTAACAGTAGTAACAGTAACAGTAGTAGTAGTAACAGTAGTAACAGTAGTAGTAGTAACAGTAGTAACAGTAACAGTAGTAGTAGTAACAGTAGTAACAGTAGTAGTAGTAACAGTAGTAACAGTAGTAGTAGTAACAGTAGTAACAGTAACAGTAGTAGTAGTAACAGTAGTAACAGTAACAGTAGTAGTAGTAACAGTAGTAACAGTAGTAGTAGTAACAGTAGTAACAGTAGTAGTAGTAACAGTAGTAGTAGTAGTAGTAACAGTAATAACAGTAGTAGTAGTAACAGTAGTAGTAGTAACAGTAATAACAGTAGTAGTATTCACTGAGGGTCGCTAGCCAGCTATTTGTCGTCCTTAACGTAGGAGACTCTGCTAGCTAGACAACAGCTAACAGCTAACAGCTAGCCAATGTGTACTGTTTCGAATTCAACAACCCGGTCAGGTAGTTTCACATTTTCATTTCATTTCATTTCATTACAGTACAACGGTTTGATTTGTTTGATCGTAGCTAGCTACATAGCTAGCTACATGGCCGTCTTTGTTTCAAAGATAATTGTGTAGTCTAGCGATTTCCTAGGTTAGCTAGCCAGCTATTGTCGTTCTTTTAACGCAGCGTAACGTAAACAACACTGCTAGCTAGCCAGCTAGCCCCGAATAGTAGCACTGCAGAAACTATTACACTCAACGGAACGA
The DNA here is from genome assembly GCF_023373465.1 of Oncorhynchus keta. Taxonomy (NCBI): domain Eukaryota; kingdom Metazoa; phylum Chordata; class Actinopteri; order Salmoniformes; family Salmonidae; genus Oncorhynchus; species Oncorhynchus keta. The sequence continues at coordinate 37,927,732 of NC_068446.1, read as the reverse complement.
CTTGATTAGTGTAGTGTCAACAACGCAGCTACTGCCAGCTAGCCTACTTTAGCAGTACTGTATCATTTTAATCATTTTAGTCAATAAGATTCTTGCTACGTAAGCTTAACTTTCTGAACATTCGAGACGTGTAGTCCACTTGTCATTCCAATCTCCTTGCATTAGCGTAGCCTTTTCTGTAGCCTGTCAACTATGTGTCTGTCTATCCCTGTTCTCTCCTCTCTGCACAGACCATACAAACGCTCCACACCGCGTGGCCGCGACCACCCTACTCTGGTGGTCCCAGCGCGTACGACCCACGTGGAGTTCCAGGTCTCCGGTAGCCTCTGGAACTGCCGATCTGCGGCCAACAAGGCAGAGTTCATCTCAGCCTATGCCTCCCTCCAGTCCCTTGACTTCTTGGCATTGACGGAAACATGGATCACCACAGATAACACTGCTACTCCTACTGCTCTCTCCTCGTCCGCCCACGTGTTCTCGCACACCCGAGCTTCTGGTCAGCGGGGTGGTGGCACGGGATCCTCATCTCTCCCAAGTGGTCTTTCTCTCTTTCTCCCCTTACCCATCTGTCTATCGCCTCCTTTGAATTCCATGCTGTCACAGTTACCAGCCCTTTCAAGCTTAACATCCTTATCATTTATCGCCCTCCAGGTTCCCTCGGAGAGTTCATCAATGAGCTTGATGCCTTGATAAGCTCCTTTCCTGAGGACGGCTCACCTCTCACAGTTCTGGGCGACTTTAACCTCCCCACGTCTACCTTTGACTCATTCCTCTCTGCCTCCTTCTTTCCACTCCTCTCCTCTTTTGACCTCACCCTCTCACCTTCCCCCTACTCACAAGGCAGGCAATACGCTTGACCTCATCTTTACTAGATGCTGTTCTTCCACTAACCTCATTGCAACTCCCCTCCAAGTCTCCGACCACTACCTTGTATCCTTTTCCCTCTCGCTCTCATCCAACACTTCCCACACTGCCCCTACTCGGATGGTATCGCGCCGTCCCAACCTTCGCTCTCTCTCCCCCGCTACTCTCTCCTCTTCCATCCTATCATCTCTTCCCTCTGCTCAAACTTTCTCCAACCTATCTCCTGATTCTGCCTCCTCAACCCTCCTCTCCTCCCTTACTGCATCCTTTGACTCTCTATGTCCCCTATCCTCCAGGCCGGCTCGGTCCTCCCCTCCCGCTCCGTGGCTCGACGACTCATTGCGAGCTCACAGAACAGGGCTCCGGGCAGCCGAGCGGAAATGGAGGAAAGTCGCCTCCCTGCGGACCTGGCATCCTTTCACTCCCTCCTCTCTACATCTTCCTCCTCTGTCTCTGCTGCTAAAGCCACTTTCTACCATTCTAAATTCCAAGCATCTGCCTCTAACCCTAGGAAGCTCTTTGCCACCTTCTCCTCCCTCCTGAATCCCCCCCCCCTCCTCCCTCTCTGCAGATGACTTCGTCAACCATTTTGAAAAGAAGGTCGACGACATCCGATCCTCGTTTGCTAAGTCAAACGACACCGCTGGTTCTGCTCACACTGCCCCACCCTATGCTCTGACCTCTTTCTCCCCTCTCTCTCCAGATGAAATCTCGCGTCTTGTGACGGCCGGCCGCCCAACAACCTGCCCGCTTGACCCTATCCCCTCCTCTCTTCTCCAGACCATTTCCGGAGACCTTCTCCCTTACCTCACCTCGCTCATCAACTCATCCCTGACCGCTGGCTACGTCCCTCCCGTCTTCAAGAGAGCGAGAGTTGCACCCCTTCTGAAAAAACCTACACTCGATCCCTCCGATGTCAACAACTACAGACCAGTATCCCTTCTCTCTTTTCTCTCCAAAACTCTTGAGCGTGCCGTCCTTGGCCAGCTCTACCGCTATCTCTCTCAGAATGACCTTCTTGATCCAAATCAGTCAGGTTTCAAGACTAGTCATTCAACTGAGACTGCTCTTCTCTGTATCACGGAGGCGCTCCGCACTGCTAAAGCTAACTCTCTCTCCTCTGCTCTCATCCTTCTAGACCGATCGGCTGCCTTCGATACTGTGAACCATCAGATCCTCCTCTCCACCCTCTCCGAGTTGGGCATCTCCGGCGGTGGATTGCGTCCTACCTGACAGGTCGCTCCTACCAGGTGGCGTGGCGAGAATCTGTCTCCTCACCACGCGCTCTCACCACTGGTGTCCCCCAGGGCTCTGTTCTAGGCCCTCTCTTATTCTCGCTATACACCAAGTCACTTGGCTCTGTCATAACCTCACATGGTCTCTCCTATCATTGCTATGCAGACGACACACAATTAATCTTCTCCTTTCCCCCTTCTGATGACCAGGTGGCGAATCGCATCTCTGCATGTCTGGCAGACATATCAGTGTGGATGACGGATCACCACCTCAAGCTGAACCTCAGCAAGACGGAGCTCCTCTTCCTCCCGGGGAAGGACTGCCCGTTCCATGATCTCGCCATCACGGTTGACAACTCCATTGTGTCCTCCTCCCAGAGCGCTAAGAACCTTGGCGTGATCCTGGACAATACCCTGACGTTCTCAACTAACATCAAGGCGGTGTCCCGTTCCTGTAGGTTCATGCTCTACAACATGATTACGACCCTGCCTCACACAGGAAGCGGCGCAGGTCCTAATCCAGGCACTTGTCATCTCCCGTCTTGATTACTGCAACTCGCTGTTGGCTGGGCTCCCTGCCTGTGCCATTAAACCCCTACAACTCATCCAGAACGCCGCAGCCCGTCTGGTGTTCAACCTTCCCAAGTTCTCGCACGTCACCCCGCTCCTCCGCTCTCTCCACTGGCTTCCAGTTGAAGCTCGCATCCGCTACAAGACCATGGTGCTTGCCTACGGAGCTGTGAGGGGAACGGCACCTCAGTACCTCCAGGCTCTGATCAGGCCCTACACCCAAACAAGGGCACTGCGTTCATCCACCTCTGGCCTGCTCGCCTCCCTACCACTGAGGAAGTACAGTTCCCGCTCAGCCCAGTCAAAACTGTTCGCTGCTCTGGCCCCCCAATGGTGGAACAAACTCCCTCACGACGCCAGGACAGCGGAGTCAATCACCACCTTCCGGAGACACCTGAAACCCCACCTCTTCAAGGAATACCTAGGATAGGGTAAGTAAGGGTAAGTAATCCTTCTCACCCCCCTTCTCCCCCCCCAAAAAAAAGATTTAGATGTAAGTGGCTGTTCCACTGGATGCCATAAGGTGTATGCACCAATTTTGTAAGTCGCTCTGGATAAGAGCGTCTGCTAAATGACTTAAATGTAAATGTAAATGTAGTAGTAGTAGTAGTAGTAGTAGTAGTAACAGTAATAACAGTAGTAGTAGTAACAGTAGTAGGCCTAATAGTAGTGCCAGTTATTTTTGGTGGGTTCTACAACCCTGCCGCTTTTCATAAAATTTGACAAATCGGAAATGGACATTATAGACCTCGGTGGAGCGGTCATCTTGGAACGCAATGACTATTCCTTCAGAAACTGTCTGTAGGTTGAGGTTGTTTTCTGAAATCTGTCTTCACCTACTGATTACTAAAACAACATACTGCGTACTAATCATACTACATATGATTTTCAACATACTGTTTAGTACAGATGTGCTGGGACCGGTGCTAGGACCCATAATTGAAGCTGCATCGGATTTGAGGTCCTTGCACAAGACCAGAGCCCACAATGTTCTGTTTAGTCTTCAAATACTTTAATTTTCTGAGAGATATGAGGAAACAAAGGTTTTACAACAAGGGAGATGTAGATTCCCACAACAGCATCTGCTAGGCTGTATTCCATGTGGTTGAAACTGGCGAGCCAGAGCAGTTTGCCGAGCTTGTGAAGACTCGGCCACCGACAACATTGTTAACAATGCATCCCATTGTTCCTATGCAGTTAAAACTTGATTTACATGATACATCTGTAGTTTATAAGTAATGACTTAGTGGCGGGCAGCATGCAGGCTTTTTCAACATGATGGCAAATTCAGCACTCTGATTGGTGTGTGCCCACACCCATACAAGATGCTTCTTTCCATCAAGAGGCATGTGCGCAGAGAAAATGAAACACAAAAAATGGAAAGGGTTAAAAATGTTTATATTCTGAGAGATGAGGAAACAAAGGTTGGATAAAAAGACAGCGCTAGATTACTAAAATATAAAGCAGCTGTATCTTCTGATTGCTGATTGGTAAAACCGAAGTCGACTACGACTTCATAAGCTCTAAGATTGTCTAATTTAAGTGGTCAAATTCCCAGAGTTGAGAGAAAATGTTGGAAGTCTGGGAGTCTTAATAAATGGCACATTTGTTGGAAGATATCCCATTAAAGTGGACAAGGTTTTTCAAGAGGACAAAAAGCTTAATAATTAAAATAGTTATCAAAAAGTTGTAAATAAGCACACTGGTCATGATTAGTCGACACGTTTTAAAGTTTGAATGGCGATTCTAGCTGAATTGGTGTATGAAAAATAGCCTTCCAAAGAATAAGAAAAAGTCTGAAATAATTTATACAATATTTAAGATCCACTCCGGGATGACATTTCCCCTAGGTAAAGATCTAGGATCAGCATCCCCTACCCCAATCCTAAAATTTGCCATTTAATGGGGAAAATGCTAAACTGACCCAAGATTAGCGTCTCGGGGCAACTTCATCCTACACCGTGAGAAAGCAAGGTGAGTGTGTTAGAGAACTTTGGCCAGGTGTTAGGCCTACAGGTAAGGGGGAACGCACAGAAGAGGAGAAAGAAAGATGGAAAGGGGGGAAAAAAAGAGATGGAAAAGGAGAGGAGAAAGATGGAAAGGAGGAGAAAGAGGGAAAAGGAGGAGAAAGAGGGAAAAGGGGGAGAAAGAGATGGAAAAGGGGGAGAAAGAGATGGAAAAGGGGGAGAAAGAGATGGAAAAGGGAGAGAAAGAGGGAAAAGGAGGAGAAAGAGATGGAAAAGGAGGAGAAAGAGATGGAAAAGGAGGAGAAAGAGATGGAAAAGGAGGAGAAAGAGATGGAAAAGGGAGAGAAAGAGATGGAAAAGGGAGAAAAAGAGGGAAAAGGAGGAGAAAGAGATGGAAAAGGAGGAGAAAGAGATGGAAAAGGGAGAGAAAGAGATGGAAAAGGGGGAGAAAGAGATGGAAAAGGGGGAGAAAGAGATGGAAAAGGGAGAGAAAGAGGGAAAGGAGGAGAAAGAGATGGAAAAGGGAGAGAAAGAGATGGAAAAGGGGGAGAAAGAGATGGAAAAGGGGGAGAAAGAGATGGAAAAGGGAGAGAAAGAGGGAAAAGGGGGAGAAAGAGATGGAAAAGGGAGAGAAAGAGGGAAAAGGAGTAGAAAGAGATGGAAAAGGAGGAGAAAGAGATGGAAAAGGAGGAGAAAGAGATGGAAAAGGAGGAGAAAGAGGGAAAAGGAGGAGAAAGAGGGAAAAGGAGGAGAAAGAGGGAAAAGGAGGAGAAAGAGGGAAAAGGAGGAGAAAGAGGGAAAAGGAGGAGAAAGAGAGGGAAAAGGAGGAGAAAGAGATGGAAAAGGGGGAGAAAGAGATGGAAAAGGGGGAGAAAGAGATGGAAAAGGGAGAGAAAGAGGGAAAAGGAGGAGAAAGAGATGGAAAAGGGAGAGAAAGAGATGGAAAAGGGAGAGAAAGAGGGAAAAGGGGGAGAAAGAGATGGAAAAGGGAGAGAAAGAGGGAAAAGGAGGAGAAAGAGATGGAAAAGGGAGAGAAAGAGGGAAAAGGAGGAGAAAGAGATGGAAAAGGGAGAGAAAGAGATGGAAAAGGGAGAGAAAGAGGGAAAAGGGGGAGAAAGAGATGGAAAAGGGAGAGAAAGAGGGAAAAGGAGTAGAAAGAGATGGAAAAGGAGGAGAAAGAGATGGAAAAGGAGGAGTAAAAAGGGAACAACAGGAGGAGAAAGAGGGAAAAGGAGGAGAAAGAGGGAAAAGGAGGAGAAAGAGGGAAAAGGGGGAGAAAGATGGAAAATGAGGAGAAAGCGATGGAAAATGAGGAGAAAGAGGGAAAAGGAGGAGAAAGAGATGGAAAAGGAGGAGAAAGAGATGGAAAAGGAGGAGAAAGCGATGGAAAATGAGGAGAAAGAGGGAAAAGGAGGAGAAAGATGGAAAAGGAGGAGAGAGGGAAGAGGAGGAGTAAAAAAGGGAACAACAGGAGGAGAGCGACTCTCCATCGCCAGTTCCCACCTTCAAGTCTAGATACTCCAGGTCCTTCTTCAGTTGCATGTAAGTATCGTCAACCTTCAGGGTGGAGTGGAGAGAAAGAAGTGTCAAGCAAAGCGCTAAGGCATTCCAGTATGGAAGTGTACAGAATGATGACAGCTATACACTTCCATATTAGAGATCTAACTGTACAGTCCATAATATTTGCTCTAATGAATCATTGATAATAATACATTGGATTTACACTGAGTGTACAAATCATTAGGAACACTTGCTGTTTCCATGATAGACTGACCAGGTGAATCGAGGTGAACACTATGATCCCTTATTGATGTCACTTGTTAAATCCACTTCAATCAGTGTAGATGAAGACATGGATAATATGTGTGTGCCATTCAGTGGGTTAGTGGGCAAGACAAAAGATTTAAGCGCCTTTGAACAGGGTATGGTAGTAGGTGTCTAAAGAACTGCAAAACTGCTGGGTTTTTCCACGCTCAACAGTTTCCCGTATGTAACAAGAATGGTCCACCCCCCAAAGGACATCCAGCCAACGTGACACAACTGTAGGAAGCATTGGAGTAAACAGGGGCAGCATCCCTGTGGAATGCTTGAGACACCTTGTAGAGTCCATGCCCCAATGAATTGAGTCTGTTCTGGGGGCAAAAGGGGAAGATGTTCCTAATGTTTTGTACAGTGTATATAGCGCTACTCAATAACATCAAATCTACCATAATGGGTTATAGAATGCATAATAATTATTTGTACGTTCTTCTATAATCATACATAGTGGGTTATAGAATGCATAATAATGATTTGTACGTTCTTCTATAATCATTTATAGTGGATTATGAATTAAGGGTGAGATGATTGTAAGCCTATTTTCAAGAATAGGCTGTTGGATAATTGTCAACTGTGAGCCATGTTATAAGAGGAGTAAAACATTCAATTGCGAAAAAGCACACACACACACACACACACACACACACACACACACGCACGCACACGCACACACACACACACACGCACGCACGCACGCACGCACGCACGCACACACACACACACACGCACGCACCATCCATGAGCTTCTCTATGTTATGCCACCTGAGACACAAGACGTGCAAATAAGAAATTGAAGCTACAAGCAGCAGCTCCAACATCACAAGCCCAAATACGTCTCCTAGCAACATCTCAGCCACACACTTCAAAAACACAAAAACATTTGCGAGAGACATCAAAGCCCAGGCAGATAAAAAAAAAATGTTTTAACTGCACCTAAAGCCAACTAGACCAGGATGACAGTATGGAAACTAACTAGCACAACATGCTAACACACAGTACACAGCGACATGAGAGCCTAGCGGGAAAAACAAAAACCCCATGTTACCATGGCCTTATAGAAAGACACTATGGGTGGCAGCCAGCCAGGCCACACAAACAGCCATGCGCCCAGGTTGAGCTCACATCAGTGGGGTAAAGAAGGCCAGGTGTACTGGGGGCCCCCACCTGGTTGCTGCTGCCGCGGCCCATGGGGCCTGGGGGGCCTAGTAAGGACCCCAGAGAAGAAGGGCCGGAGGAGAAGAGGGGGTTGTTGTTGGTGGGGCGGAGGTGGGGGCCAGAGGGGCTGTAGTTGAAGTGCTGCATCTGGGTTACCGTGTGGTGGCGAGCGGCGGCCATCTTTGCCTGATGCCTCCGGAGCTGAATGAGCAGGAGGGTGAGTTCCTCCGGCTGCATGTGTAATAGCAGTGTGTCCCATGGGGGTCAGAGGGAGGGAGTGGCGGAGTTAATATCCCAACGCAGATAGACATCCCAACGCAGATAGACATCCCAACGCAGATAGACATCCCAACGCAGATAGACATCCCAACGCAGATAGACATCCCAACGCAGATAGACATCCCAACGCAGATAGACATCCCACCGCAGATAGACATCCCAACGCAGATAGACATCCCAACGCAGATAGACAGCCCAACGCAGATAGACAGCCCAACGCAGATAGACTGCCCAACGCAGATAGACTGCCCAACGCAGATAGACTGCCCAACGCAGATAGACTGCCCAACGCAGATAGACTGCCCAACAGAGATAGACTGCCCAACAGTTAGCCAAGATACTCAGAGCTGTATAGAATACAGTTAGGTTCAACTGCTCAGTCCTGTTAGCACCAAACATTCCATGATAATTACATTTAGGGTTGGCACAATTTCCGAATAATAGTGTAATCGACAATTATCTACAGTAACCGTGAACCCCCCCCCCCAAAAGAATAGCTTTCATACATTCAGTGTAGAAGGGGTGGGAATTCAACTTCCTTTTCAAGTAGATCTAGTTTACCCAATAGCAGTTTCACATTTTTACATGAAGAGGGTAAAGCTGTGTTGTGTTCATTAGGTATTATGCATTATAATAAATTATAAGCTCAAAATATTTGTTGGCAAAAATGACAATAACTGTGGTCATTTGCATGGCAATTAATTACTACATCAACATTACTACATTCCAACTTTGCAATCTTACTGGAGACTTCACAAAAGTCAAACAAATTGTAGTGGAGACACCTTACCAGTTTTGCAGGCAGTGTTATGTTGGCTAGCAAAGTGATATAGCTAACTAACTAGCTAAGTTGTTTCACCCCACAGTTAGCCAAGTTTGCTAGCTAAAGTTATTAACAGTAAGTTAGCCACCGCTCCTACACTCTTCTGCTAGCTACAGTAACAATATTGTGTCACTAACACGTCTTAAAAAATAACAAAGTGTCTCTGGTTGTGTTTAAATTTTACCGATAAGGACGCAGTCCACTTTCCAAGTGTATTGCCTTGGAACTATTGATCCCGACACGGAGGCCATTCAAATATCTCTATCTACATCTGAAAACTGTATGAACCAGAATGTTGCTGGTTCACGTCCCATAGCTGTCATAGTAAAGAAGTACTGTAAGTAAGTTAACCCGATTGCAAGGTGTCCACGTTATTCAAGAAACACTCGATCCCAGACTTCATGTTATTATCTAACGCAACATGTTTGGGTTGTGACTGGGTGCGTGAGGCCGTACCGTCTTCCCGTGAAGGCTGGGCGCGCTGACCGTGTGTGTGATGTAGCAGGAGGGAGGGATGGACCGTCTGTCGATGGTGGCAGCCTGGTGAACACACACACACACACACACACACACACACACACACACAGCAGTTAAACAGTCCATTAAGCTGCCGTTATTACACCTGCATAATACTGTCAGAAAAATGACAAACCTGTCATTATTCAAATTCTTACGTTGAGCAACTGAGACTTGGCTCTCCGGGGGGACCCAGCCACAGGCACATCCAGCGCGGGCCTCTCTCCCAGGGGCATTACTACCACCCGGTCAGCAGGCGTATGGGGCCTCCGCGGGGGGGACAGGGCCCTGGAGCTCCTTGGGGGTCCCAGTGGGGGGATGTCAGAGGGATCAGGGGGTACCGACACACAGCGGGGCACCTCGGAGCTGGGCCGTGGGGGGGGGACCGTGGAGGGGGGCCTGTTCCCGAAGGGGTAGTCCGGGGAAGGTGTGTAGAGGGGGGCGGTGGGGCTGCCGTGGCGGAACTGGTGGCGCTGCTGCCACTCATACAGCTGCCATACGGTGCCAGGCCCACCGATGCCACCCCCGTCCCTGGCAACGGTACCCTGGGAGTTCGGGGGTCCGAGGCGGAAGTGGCTAAGGCGGTCCTGGGCGTATTTGTACTCCCCGTGGCGTGCAGCCGTGGGGGGGCTGTGGCGTGGGGTCTTTGGTAGTGTCTGGTAGGCCTCCTGGCCGATGAACGTGGGCTGGGTCGGAGGGGTGTGGCGGGGCAGGGTACTCCCTCTAGAGGGGGTACTAAAGGATGGAGAACAGGTCAGAGGTCAGACAAAGGCAAGATGGTGAACTGTGTGTCATCGTGTTGCTGATCTACATTTTTCTGGCTTAGCAGAGTCTGAGTACAGTAGTGAAGCTAAGTGTTATGAAGCTTTGACTGACACATGTTTGCATTATTCCCAGAGCACCACTAGAGGGAGATGTTGGCTCTGGCTGTATACACCCCGTAACCTTTATGTCCATGACGCACATAAATCAACCAAACCTAACACCGAACATTATCTAGTAGAATGATTTTGCGTGCGTGTGCCTGCATGTGTGTATGAAAGTATTTGGTTGAATGCACCACAACATTTGTGAGTGTGCTGTGTAAGGTAGGCCGATGATAAACACTCATATGAGTGGTGGTGTGACGTGAACCGTGACCTTTACCCTTTGTGCTCGACCCTCTGCACCTTGACCCAGTGTTCCACCTGCTCCAGGGCACTCCTCCTCTGCACCTGCCGGTGAGTATCCATCACCTGGGGGGGCAGGGTGGCCCTCTGGTACGTCCCCGTCCCCATCCCGTTGGGTTCCAGGGTGGGTGTCCCGTTCCTCAGACAGGCCCCGGGGGGTGGGGTTGAGGTGGTGTACGACGGGGCGCGCATTTGCACCCTGGAGGAGGGCGCAGATGTAGTTGAGGAGGCTGAGTATGGTGGAAGGGGAGAGAGACTGCTAGGAGGGACGGCATCCATTTCAATTTGAATGTTCCCACCACCAAGGACAATTTCTGAAGCAATGGGATTGGGCGTGTCGTTCCAGAAGCTACAGTGCTGCTCGGTTTCTCGGTGGATGTCAGCCGGTTGGAGGACCACCCCATCGCTATGGAGATGGAGGTCGACTGGGGGATGGGGGGCATTCTCAGTATAGTTGTTGACGTGGTTGGTTTGTGGTACTGCCTGGCGCTCTGACACGCTGGGCATTTCCGATATCTCCGATGTTTCCGAAGGTCTAGGAAGAGAACGAGAGAGTGAAGTTTTAGTTTGGCTCTCGACTGATAGCAACAACACAATTATTGCCATTGTATCAGGACAGTGTAACTAGGGTTTGCACAACTCCAGTAACTTTCCCAAAACTCCTGGTTTGGAGGATAATTGTACAACCCTAGTAAGAACATTGAGTCTATCTCCACATGTTTCATACCTCTAACCTCTCACAGATATATCGGTTCACCAATATTGGCCTTTTACTGGGGACGATAATTCCACCAATAACCAATATTCAATAAATAACATGAAAAAAGGCAATCTCATGCTGATCTGAATACTTGCTGCCATTATAGTCTCAATGTATGAAATCAACAATTGAAGGATAGTTATTAGACAATTGCTCTTTTGGATAGCAAATCATGATTACACTTTTTCATTTCCCTGCTGTAAAACAGTATATCGGCAGATATATCGGTATTGGTAAGTTTTGTCCCCCAAAAAACGAAATTGGTATCGGACCCAAAAAAAAACTATACGGTCAGGCTCAAGTTATGTTAGATCTAACTTTCAGTAGTTCACTAGAGAGTCATTATTTGATCACTTCATATCTCCAATGACAACTAAGTGCAGTGTTAACATTAGCATAGCATTTCAAATCAAATCAAATGTATTTATATAGCCCTTCGTACATCAGCTGATATCTCAAAGTGCTGTACAGTAATCCAGCCTAAAACCCCAAACAGCAAGCAATGCAGGTGTAGAAGCACGGTGGCTAGGAAAAACTCTCTAGAAAGGCCAAAACCTAGGAAGAAACCTAGAGAGGAACCAGGCTATGTGGGGTGGCCAGTCCTCTTCTGGCTGTGCCGGGTGGAGATTATAACAGAACATGGCCAAGATGTTCAAATGTTCATAGGATGGCATTTAGCCCTGATTGACACTAACATGAATGAAGGGCCCATCAAAGTAAGATACAGGGCCCTAGCCTCCCAGCTACAGGGAAAACCAGGCAAATCCCCCCCATCTAGAGTAAAAAAAACTGGGCTACTTAGCATTAGCATATTAGTGTGGCCTAGCCTGGGTCTCTCACGCTCGCTAAACTGACAGCCACTTGTGCTAAGGCAAACAGCTCAGCGTGGCTAAAGGATTGGCGGGGAATGAGCGGTCATATTTGCGCTGATAGACACAATCATTTCCCTCCACTGACACATGAATAATAGATATGAGCCTCTCATTAATCAAATACAGCGTTCCAGGATGGCTCATCAAATACAACGCTCCAGGATGGCTCATCAAATACAGAGCTCCAGGATGGCTCATCAAATACAACACGCTCCAGGATGGCTCATCAAATACAACGCTCCAGGATGGCTCATCAAATACAGAGCTGTAGGATGGCTCATCAAATACAACACGCTCCAGGATGGCTCATCAAATACAGAGCTCCATGATGGCTCATCAAATACAGAGCTCCAGGATGGCTCATCAAATACAGAGCTCCATGATGGCTCATCAAATACAGAGCTCCAGGATGGCTCATCAAATACAGAGCTCCATGATGGCTCATCAAATACAGAGCTCCAGGATGGCTCATCAAATACAGAGCTCCATGATGGCTCATCAAATACAGAGCTCCAGGGTGGCTCATCAAATACAGAGCTCCAGGGTGGCTCATCAAATACAGAGCTCCAGGATGGCTCATCAAATACAACGCTCCAGGGTGGCTCATCAAATACAGAGCTCCAGGATGGCTCATCAAATACAACGCTCCAGGATGGCTCATCAAATACAACGCTCCAGGATGGCTCATCAAATACAGAGCTCCAGGATGGCTCATCAAATACAGAGCTCCAGGATGGCTCATCAAATACAGAGCTCCAGGATGGCTCATCAAATACAGAGCTCCAGGATGGCTCATCAAATACAGAGCTCCAGGATGGCTCATCAAATACAGAGCTCCAGGATGGCTCATCAAATACAGAGCTCCAGGGTGGCTCATCAAATACAGAGCTCCAGGATGGCTCATCAAATACAACGCTCCAGGGTGGCTCATCAAATACAGAGCTCCAGGATGGCTCATCAAATACAGAGCTCCAGGATGGCTCATCAAATACAGAGCTCCAGGATGGCTCATCAAATACAGAGCTCCAGGATGGCTCATCAAATACAGAGCTCCAGGATGGCTCATCAAATACAGAGCTCCAGGATGGCTCATCAAATACAGAGCTCCAGGATGGCTCATCAAATACAACGCTCCAGGATGGCTCATCAAATACAGCGCTCCAGGATGGCTCATCAAATACAACGCTCCAGGGTGGCTCATCAAATACAGAGCTCCAGGATGGCTCATCAAATACAACGCTCCAGGGTGGCTCATCAAATACAGAGCTCCAGGATGGCTCATCAAATACAGCGTGATACCTAGCCTAGACTAGACAGAGATAACTAGCCTAGACAGGGATACGCTATCTTAGACTAGACAGTGATACCTAGCCTAGACTAGACAGAGATACTCTAGCCTAGACTAGACAGAGATACTCTAGCCTAGACTAGACAGAGATACTCTAGCCTAGACAGAGATACTCTAGCCTAGACTAGACAGAGATACTCTAGCCTAGACTAGACAGAGATACTCTAGCCTAGACTAGACAGAGATACTCTAGCCTAGACTAGACAGAGATACTCTAGCCTAGACTAGACAGAGATACTCTAGCCTAGACTAGACAGAGATACTCTAGCCTAGACTAGACAGAGATACTCTAGCCTAGACTAGACAGAGATACTCTAGCCTAGACTAGACAGAGATACTCTAGCCTAGACTAGACAGAGATACCTAGACTAGACTAGACAGAGATACCTAGCCTAGACTAGACAGAGATACCTAGACTAGACTAGACAGAGATACCTAGACTAGACAGAGATACCTAGACTAGACTAGAAAGAGATACCTAGACTAGACTAGACAGAGATACCTAGACTAGACTAGACATAGATACCTAGACTAGACATAGATACCTAGACTAGACAGAAATACCTAGACTACACAGAAATACCTAGACTAGACAAGACAGAAATACCTAGACAGAGATACCTAGACTAGACAGAGATACCTAGACTAGACTAGACTAGACAGACATACCTAGACTAGACTAGACAGACATACCTAGACTAGACTAGACAGACATACCTAGACTAGACTAGACAGAGATACCTAGACTAGACTAGAAAGAGATACCTAGACTAGAAAGAGATACCTAGACTAGACTAGAAAGAGATACCTAGACTAGACTAGAAAGAGATACCTAGACTAGACTAGAAAGAGATACCGTAGCCTAGACTAGACAGAGATACCGTAGCCTAGACTAGACAGAGATACCTAGACGAGACAGAGATACCTAGACTAGACAGAGATACCATAGACTAGACGGAGATACCCTAGACAAGACAGAAATACCTAGACTAGACAGAGATACCCTAGCCTAGACTAGACAGAGATACCTAGACTAGACTAGAATTCTTTCCAATGTGTCAAGTAATTATATTTTTGTTTTCTCATTATTTGGTTGGGTCTAATTGCTGTCCTAGGGCTCTGTTTGTGGACCAGATTGCTTAGGGGACTCTTCTCAAGGTGCATCTCTTTGTGATGGCTGTGTTATGGAAAGTTTGGAAATTGCTTATTTTTAGGCGGTTGTAGAATTTAACGTCTCTTTTCTGGATTTTGAAAATTAGCGGGTCTAGGCCGAATGCTCTGAATGCATTATTTGGTGTTTGACGTTGTACACAGAGGATATTTCTGCAGAATTCAACATGCAGAGTCTCAATTTGCAGGCTGTCTGTCTGTCTGGCTCTCTCTCTCCAGCAGAGAGACAGAGCTGCAATCTCTTGGGCTCTGTGTGGGTGTTTGTTTATGTACCAATGCAATTTGTGAGCATGGTGAATGCACTCTCTGCTGCAAAGGCATACACACGCATCGACACTCACAATCAATGAGACTGACAGACTGGCAAACAAATGTGTCTCTCTTTCCCCAGACAGACATATTCAGAGAGACACGGAGTTAAGAATTGCCACGCACGCACCAGTCTCTCACTCACTCACTCACTCACTCACTCATAAAAGTGCAAATTCCCAGGCAGCGTACCTCTTGGTTCCATGGTGAACTTTCCCCTAGGTACAGATCTAGAGATCAGCTTCCCCTCCCCAGATATGAACCTTAACCATTGGTGGGCATAATGCTAAACTGACCCAGGATCTAGGCCAGGGCCACTTTAACGACAACTACCTCTTGAGGCTGGCGGTGTGGTTCTGCATCAGCGCCGCCTGGTTCATGGCCTTCACCCAGCCGTTCATGTCTTCTTGTGTGTCGGCGCTGAAGAAGTAGGTCCGCATGCCGCTGTGCTCCGCCTGCGAGCCAATCACAGAGCTCCGGTTGTAAATATATGAGCGCATGCCTGTGTGGCTGGCCTATGGGAGAGGAGAGAGGGAGGGTCAGAGTAAGGAAGAGTGATGGATGTGGGATCAGGCCAAAGGGGTAGATAGCAGGGTTGGGGTCAGGGTCAGTTGAGTTTTGCCTACTATTTTTTCAATGAACTGAATTGAGAACTGAATTGAGAACTGAATTGACCCCAACCCTGGTAGAGATGGATAAAGAAGTGTTGAACAATTAAAAGAGACAGGGACATTAACCAATGTCTGCCCATGGAGACAAACACGTTCAAGTCAGCCAATAGAGAGAAAGAGAGACGTCAGCATCAGTCAATACAAACACAAACATATCCGTGTTGGCCAATATAGAAACTGAGATACTATAAGGACCAGCCAATAGACATAGAGACAAGAGGCCAGCCAATTGAGAATGGAGAAAGACATCCAGACTGACCAATGGACAAAGAGCAGCATGAGTGACATAACAAAATAATATCAAGGTCCTATATCAAGGTCCTATCCAACCCACAACAGAGGACACTGTAAGCCAATCAACAAGAAGTAAGCCTAGAAAGAGCCATTGTGACATGGCCATACCAACATGCTGCTGAATTGTTTGTACTTCTGTTTATACATACATGTCTTATGCTGGTCTTTATGGCTTGTTCTGATTCTCCACATGTTTCCTAAAGTGTGCACTTGAAGACTTCCCATCATGGATTTAACAATGGTGGGGAAACCACATACAGTCAACGTTTCCACCAATCCAATGTGTTTAAAATCCATGACAGGGAGTATGCAAGTGCACACTTTAGGAGAAGGATGGCAAATCAGGACTCCAATCAGTCCACATCCCTATGGCTGACTTCATCCAGAAGTGTGCACTTGTTCACTCCCCCTCATGTATTTACAAGCATTGGATTGGTGCAAGCATAGTTGGGAGGGAGTTTCTACCATATTCTACCAGTCTGTTCCTTTTAAATACATTTTTTACATTTTATTTTAATTTTACCTTTATTTTACTAGGCAAGTCAGTTAAGAACAAGTTCTTATTGTCAATGACAGCCTAGGAACAGTGGGTCAACTGCCTGTTCAGGGACAGAACGACAGAAGTGAGCTCGGGGATTCGAACTTGCAACCTTTCGGTTACTAGTCCAACACTCTAACCACTAGGCTACCCTGCCGCCCCGTGAGGGGAAGAGTAGACCAGTCTAGTGAGGGGAAGAGTAGACCAGTCTAGTGAGGGGAAGAGTAGACCAGTCTAGTGAGGGGAAGAGTAGACCAGTCTAGTGAGGGGAAGAGTAGACCAGTCTAGTGAGGGGAAGAGTAGACCAGTCTAGTGAGGGGAAGAGTAGACCAGTCTAGTGAGGGGAAGAGTAGACCAGTCTGGTGAGGGGAAGAGTAGACCAGTCTAGTGAGGGGAAGAGTAGACCAGTCTGGTGAGGGGAAGAGTAGACCAGTCTGGTGAGGGGAAGAGTAGACCAGTCTGGTGAGGGGAAGAGTAGACCAGTCTGGTGAGGGGAAGAGTAGACCAGTCTGGTGAGGGGAAGAGTAGACCAGTCTGGTGAGGGGAGAGTAGACCAGTCTGGTGAGGGGAAGAGTAGACCAGTCTGGTGAGGGGAAGAGTAGACCAGTCTGGTGAGGGGAAGAGTAGACCAGTCTGGTGAGGGGAAGAGTAGACCAGTCTGGTGAGGGGAAGAGTAGACCAGTCTGGTGAGGGGAAGAGTAGACCAGTCTGGTGAGGGGAAGAGTAGACCAGTCTGGTGAGGGGAAGAGTAGACCAGTCTGGTGAGGGGAAGAGTAGACCAGTCTGGTGAGGGGAAGAGTAGACCAGTCTGGTGAGGGGAAGAGTAGACCAGTCTGGTGAGGGGAAGAGTAGACCAGTCTGGTGAGGGGAAGAGTAGACCAGTCTGGTGAGGGGAAGAGTAGACCAGTCTAGTGAGGGGAAAAGTAGACCAGTCTGGTGAGGGGAAGAGTAGACCAGTCTAGTGAGGGGAAAAGTAGACCAGTCTAGTGAGGGGAAGAGTAGATCAGTCTAGTGAGGGGGAGTAGACCAGTCTAGTGAGGGGAGAGTAGACCAGTCTAGTGAGAGGAAAAGTAGACCAGTCTAGTGAGGGGAAGAGTAGATCAGTCTAGTGAGGGGAGAGTAGACCAGTCTAGTGAGGGGAGAGTAGACCAGTCTAGTGAGGGGGAGTAGACCAGTCTAGTGAGGGGAGAGTAGACCAGTCTAGTGAGGGGAAGAGTAGATCAGTCTAGTGAGGGGAGAGTAGATCAGTCTAGTGAGGGGAGAGTAGACCAGTCTAGTGAGGGGAGAGTAGACCAGTGCACACTTTGGAAGATAAAGCCCTTTGGGGGTCAACTCTGTCTTCTTGTCTATTGAGAAGCAAATCTTCTGAGCTGAGAGGGTTTTAGTTAGAAGATGGCCATCACTGCAAAAGGCAATTAGTGAGGCAATCACTCATGTCCTCACCATTATGTAGCAAATAAGAGCCAATCTATCTGGGGTGTATTCACAAGGATTCAATTGGAGGGTAATGGGCTGAAATGGGGAGGGACCAACCTACATTTGTCCAATAAGTAACACTTGTTTTTTAGTTAATCAGTTGCAAAACATTTTGCTACGGATCCAACATTCGTCCTTTAGTCCAGGGCTCTTCAACTCTGACCCTATGAGTGCCGGAGCCTGTTGGGTTTCTGTTCTACCTGATAATTAACCCTACGAGTGCCAGAGCCTGTTGGGTTTCTGTTCCACCTGATAATTAACCCTATGAGTGCCGGAGCCTGTTGGGTTTCTGTTCTACCTGATAATTAACCCTATGAGTGCCGGAGCCTGTTGGGTTTCTGTTCTACCTGATAATTAACCCTATGAGTGCCGGAGCCTGTTGGGTTTCTGTTCTACCTGATAATTAACCCTATGAGTGCCGGAGCCTGTTGGGTTTCTGTTCCACCTGATAATTAACCCTATGAGTGCCGGAGCCTGTTGGGTTTCTGTTCCACCTGATAATTAACCCTATGAGGGCCGGAGCCTGTTGGGTTTCTGTTCCACCTGATAATTAACCCTATGAGTGCCGGAGCCTGTTGGGTTTCTGTTCCACCTGATAATTAACCCTATGAGTGCCGGAGCCTGTTGGGTTTCTGTTCTACATGATAATTAACCCTATGAGTGCCGGAGCCTGTTGGGTTTCTGTTCTACCTGATAATTAACCCTATGAGTGCCGGAGCCTGTTGGGTTTCTGTTCTACCTGATAATTAACCCTATGAGTACCGGAGCCTGTTGGGTTTCTGTTCTACCTGATAATTAACCCTATGAGTGCCGGAGCCTGTTGGGTTTCTGTTCCACCTGATAATTAACCCTATGAGTGCCGGAGCCTGTTGGGTTTCTGTTCTACCTGATAATTAACCCTATGAGTGCCGGAGCCTGTTGGGTTTCTGTTCTACCTGATAATTAACCCTATGAGGGCCGGAGCCTGTTGGGTTTCTGTTCTACCTGATAATTAACCCTATGAGGGCCGGAGCCTGTTGGGTTTCTGTTCTACCTGATAATTAACCCTATGAGTGCCGGAGCCTGTTGGGTTTCTGTTCTACCTGATAATTAACCCTATGAGGGCCGGAGCCTGTTGGGTTTCTGTTCTACCTGATAATTAACCCTATGAGTGCCGGAGCCTGTTGGGTTTCTGTTCTACCTGATAATTAACCCTATGAGTGCCGGAGCCTGTTGGGTTTCTGTTCTACCTGATAATTAACCCTATGAGTGCCGGAGCCTGTTGGGTTTCTGTTCCACCTGATAATTAACCCTATGAGGGCCGGAGCCTGTTGGGTTTCTGTTCCACCTGATAATTAACCCTATGAGTGCCGGAGCCCGTTGGGTTTCTGTTCCACCTGATAATTATCCCTATGAGTGCCGGAGCCTGTTGGGTTTCTGTTCTACATGATAATTAACCCTATGAGTGCCGGAGCCTGTTGGGTTTCTGTTCTACCTGATAATTAACCCTATGAGTGCCGGAGCCTGTTGGGTTTCTGTTCTACCTGATAATTAACCCTATGAGTACCGGAGCCTGTTGGGTTTCTGTTCTACCTGATAATTAACCCTATGAGTGCCGGAGCCTGTTGGGTTTCTGTTCCACCTGATAATTAACCCTATGAGTGCCGGAGCCTGTTGGGTTTCTGTTCTACCTGATAATTAACCCTATGAGTGCCGGAGCCTGTTGGGTTTCTGTTCTACCTGATAATTAACCCTATGAGGGCCGGAGCCTGTTGGGTTTCTGTTCTACCTGATAATTAACCCTATGAGGGCCGGAGCCTGTTGGGTTTCTGTTCTACCTGATAATTAACCCTATGAGTGCCGGAGCCTGTTGGGTTTCTGTTCTACCTGATAATTAACCCTATGAGTGCCGGAGCCTGTTGGGTTTCTGTTCTACCTGATAATTAACCCTATGAGTGCCGGAGCCTGTTGGGTTTCTGTTCTACCTGATAATTAACCCTATGAGTGCCGGAGCCTGTTGGGTTTCTGTTCTACCTGATAATTAACCCTATGAGTGCCGGAGCCTGTTGGGTTTCTGTTCTACCTGATAATTAACCCTATGAGTGCCGGAGCCTGTTGGGTTTCTGTTCCACCTGATAATTAACCCTATGAGTGCCGGAGCCTGTTGGGTTTCTGTTCTACCTGATAATTAACCCTATGAGTGCCGGAGCCTGTTGGGTTTCTGTTCCACCTGATAATTAACCCTATGAGTGCCGGAGCCTGTTGGGTTTCTGTTCTACCTGATAATTAACCCTATGAGTGCCGGAGCCTGTTGGGTTTCTGTTCTACCTGATAATTAACCCTATGAGTGCCGGAGCCTGTTGGGTTTCTGTTCTACCTGATAATTAACCCTATGAGTGCCGGAGCCTGTTGGGTTTCTGTTCCACCTGATAATTAACCCTATGAGTGCCGGAGCCTGTTGGGTTTCTGTTCTACCTGATAATTAACCCTATGAGTGCCGGAGCCTGTTGGGTTTCTGTTCTACCTGATAATTAACCCTATGAGGGCCGGAGCTTGTTGGGTTTCTGTTCTACCTGATAATTAACCCTATGAGGGCCGGAGCCTGTTGGGTTTCTGTTCTACCTGATAATTAACCCTATGAGTGCCGGAGCCTGTTGGGTTTCTGTTCTACCTGATAATTAACCCTATGAGTGCCGGAGCCTGTTGGGTTTCTGTTCTACCTGATAATTAACCCTATGAGTACCGGAGCCTGTTGGGTTTCTGTTCTACCTGATAATTAACCCTATGAGTGCCGGAGCCTGTTGGGTTTCTGTTCCACCTGATAATTAACCCTATGAGTGCCGGAGCCTGTTGGGTTTCTGTTCTACCTGATAATTAACCCTATGAGTGCCGGAGCCTGTTGGGTTTCTGTTCTACCTGATAATTAACCCTATGAGTGCCGGAGCCTGTTGGGTTTCTGTTCTACCTGATAATTAACCCTATGAGTGCCGGAGCCTGTTGGGTTTCTGTTCTACCTGATAATTAACCCTATGAGGGCCGGAGCTTGTTGGGTTTCTGTTCTACCTGATAATTCATTGAACACACCTGGTGTCCCAGGTCTAAGTCAGCCTCTGATTAGAGGGGAACAATGAAACTGTCTTGGAGGTCCAGAGTTGAGTTTGAGGGTCTATGCAAAGGGCCGTGTTTTAAATGGCACCCTATTCCCAATTACTGCACTTCTTTTGATAAGGGCCCTGGTGTGATTTGGAACCAGACGGCAGCCCATGCAAATGCTTTGTAATGAACAGTAATTGAACACAAATTTCTTTCCCTCTTTGATTCATTCATTAAAAATGTATGCAGTTTAATTAACTTTGTGGAGAGGAAGTGGGAAGTGTCTCCGTAAAAGGAAGCAGAGGTGTAATGTAATTTGGGTGCCATTTCTTCATTTGAGTGTTAGTATCTTATTAATGTGGATTTTGCCTGACTCGATGATTGATAGAAACAGGGCTTTTCGAGTTGAGGGTGTTGTTAGTGACACGACAATACTTACAACAGCATACACACATATATTCACACTAACACACACTCCTGCAGGTTGACAGTGTAATACTAAGGCTCTTAGCCCCAGGCAGTGGTTCTGGAAGGTCAGGCCAGAAGGCTGCCTCTCCCCCCTGGGGAGGTCTTAAATCTGCTCCCTGGCTTGGCCCAGCCTAGTCTGGGTTAAGCCTATAGTGTACACTTCCCCTCTCCTAACCATTTGTGGGGGAAATGCAAAACTGACCTGAGATCAGCGTCTAGAGGCAAAGTGCCCCTACTCCATACAGTATAGCAGCAGAAGAGATAACGTAGCTACTGGCCAGGCCACAGTGTAAACCAGCTGTCTAATCCCCCTCACTCACCATCAGCATATTGGTAGTTTATGGTAGCCTCTTCAGTTCGCTGGACAAGCTTCTAGCTGTTACTTAACTAGTTCAATAGCTGGACAAGCTTCTAGCTGTTACTTAACTAGTTCATTGGCTGGACAGGCTTCTAGCTGTTACTTAACTAGTTCATTGGCTGGACAAGCTTCTAGCTATTACTTAACTAGTTCAATGGCTGGACAAGCTTCTAGCTGTTACTTAACTAGTTCATTGGCTGGACAAGCTTCTAGCTGTTACTTAACTAGTTCATTGGCTGGACAAGCTTCTAGCTGTTACTTAACTAGTTCAATAACTGGACAAGCTTCTAGCTGTTACTTAACTAGTTCATTGGCTGGACAAGCTTCTAGCTGTTACTTAACTAGTTCAATAACTGGACAAGCTTCTAGCTGTTACTTAACTAGTTCAATAGCTGGACAAGCTTCTAGCTGTTACTTAACTAGTTCAATAGCTGGACAAGCTTCTAGCTGTTACTTAACTAGTTCATTGGCTGGACAAGCTTCTAGCTATTACTTAACTAGTTCAATGGCTGGACAAGCTTCTAGCTGTTACTTAACTAGTTCATTGGCTGGACAAGCTTCTAGCTGTTACTTAACTAGTTCAATGGCTGGACAAGCTTCTAGCTGTTACTTAACTAGTTCAATGGCTGGACAAGCTTCTAGCTGTTACTTAACTAGTTCAATAGCTGGACAAGCTTCTAGCTGTTACTAAACTAGTTCAATGGCTGGACAAGCTTCTAGCTGTTACTTAACTAGTTCAATGGCTGGACAAGCTTCTAGCTGTTACTTAACTAGTTCAATAGCTGGACAAGCTTCTAGCTGTTACTAAACTAGTTCATTGGCTGGACAAGCTTCTAGCTGTTACTTAACTAGTTCATTGGCTGGACAAGCTTCTAGCTGTTACTTAACTAGTTCATTGGCTGGACAAGCTTCTAGCTGTTACTTAACTAGTTCAATAGCTGGACAAGCTTCTAGCTGTTACTTAACTAGTTCATTGGCTGGACAAGCTTCTAGCTGTTACTTAACTAGTTCAATAGCTGGACAAGCTTCTAGCTGTTACTAAACTAGTTCAATGGCTGGACAAGCTTCTAGCTGTTACTTAACTAGTTCAATGGCTGCCCTGTTGTTCATAGGTGGATGTACAGCACATGCTCGCCTACACCCTCACTGTCTTGTACAGCTAACCTTCTGGGGACACACAATTCACTCCCATTGAAAATCGTATTTTCCCTAAACCTAACCAATACTCTTACTTTAACCCTAAAACTAACACTAGCTCCTAACCCTTAACGTAATTCTAAACCTAACACTAATTCTAACCTTAACCATAAACCCCTTAGAAATAGCATTTGACCTCATGGAGACCAATAAAACGTCCCCAGTTGATCAAATCTTTGTTTGTTTACTATTCTTGTGTGGACTTCTGGTCCCCACAATAATATTTAAAAACACTGACACACACACAATCTTTCTATACCATCTGCTACCCTGTAACTTTCCAATAACTGCTGTGTCTTTTCAGACCAATATAAGTATGTGCAGACACAGAACTACACAAGGCCTGGTCTCCAATAACAGCCCTAACCACAGCCTCTTCACTGTAGCAAGAATGCAGAGTGGGACATTCAGCACCGTGTGACCGTCACACCTCCACTGCTCACCCTGGGCAAGTCTCTCTCCCGCTCTCCCTCCTCCTCACAAATAGCCTGTAGTCCCAGACAGGAAGGCTAAAAATATCAGCAGTCCTATTCTTCCTCTCCCCAGCCCCTCAGACAAGCAGGCCTTTTTTTTGTCCCTTCTTTCTAAATCCATTATATTCCAGGTCAGCATAGGGCCTGGGTCACGTCCCAAATGGGAGCCTATTCCCTACATAGTGCACTACTTTTGACCAGAGCCCAATCAAAAGTAGTGGACTATGTAGGGGCTAAGGTGTCATTGGTACGTTGCTCTGG
The DNA here is from genome assembly GCF_023373465.1 of Oncorhynchus keta. Lineage (NCBI taxonomy): Eukaryota > Metazoa > Chordata > Actinopteri > Salmoniformes > Salmonidae > Oncorhynchus > Oncorhynchus keta. The sequence continues at coordinate 37,904,069 of NC_068446.1, read as the reverse complement.
TCTCTAAACTGAGAACAAAAACTCAAACTCTCACATAGAAATACGTTTACCTCCAATCAATACATGACTTGTTCAAATATGTTCCGGAATCCACCATGTTGAACAGTTTCTACTCGTCTGCATAATGGAAATGAAGATTGGAACTGTATAGGATGTGAATATTGTGTTTAATAAATGTCCCAATTTGGTTTGTGTTGCCTTGACAACTATTATTGCTTGACTAGGGCCATAGGAGTCAGCTAGACAACACAAACATGTGATTCCAGAACAGCAGGCATTTGAGGAGAACATAAATATTATTCCACTGAAATAAAAATCTATCAAATAGTCAATCCTCCTCCATGAGTGGCATGTTGGATATGAGAGCAAACAGAAGAAATATGAAGGTTTAGCCAACACACATAACGAGGTATGAGCAATGAGATCATACAAGAAGGAGAGAACAGACTAAATGGAGTAACCAAGACACAGTCTCCAAACAAGCATGCTCCAAACAATAAGAACCATATACACACAGTCGTGGTATAGATTTCCTATTGTCTGGCAAATTACATGGCAAAAGCAGTAACTGTAGTACAAGTGGTTGAGAGGCCAGTACCTATTTATGAGTGGACGGTGAACTTGTGTTTCATTGGACGACCTCGCACACTCACAGGGGTCCCAGTGAGGCAGCCCACCAATCGGAACAAGAGAGGGAACAGAGTTCAGCGAATAGGGGACAGGGGGTCACCAGCCTCCTAGCTAGGTTGGTTGCCTCAACAGTAGAGGGGAGGGGTGGGAAAGGGAGGTTCTAACCATGGGGAAATATTTTTTTGGGATGAAATAGTAGTACTAACTCACGGTAGTGTTGAATGGTTGCAGCACAAACAAACTGACAGGAGAACAGAAAACAGACATGTACAACAGTTCCAGTCCAACCTCCTTTCCCCCTCCTAATCATTTCACATTGAGATATGGACCAGCTTGTATGTATTGGTAGCCTGAGAGTGACTAGCTTCATTGGTTAGTAAAGAATGCTGGCCTTCATGTACATGACCACCCTGTTCTGCCTATAGGGTAGTCTCTTGCAGGGTAACTAGGGTTACAGGTATTAACGGGGGAGGGGGCACTACTCCTGACATTATCCCAGCTCTTCTGTGGCACCAACAGAATCTTGGAACAGAACGTAGAAAACACATGCAAGCCATTCTCTATGGGACTCTGGCTAACACACACACACACACACACACACACACACACACACACACACACACACACACACACACACACACACACACACACACACACACACACACACACACACACACACACACACACACACACACACACACACACACACACACACACACACACACACACACACACACACACACAGCAGTGTGACAGAATACATGAGTTCAGCAGCTCAATAAAACCTGTCTTTGATAAGGGCTTGGAGCAGATTACCGAGCCATTCCAGGGTCAATTCCAACCTGACCAGCCCAGATCTCCACTCCGCCTTCAACTGCATTTAGCCTGTTAGAGTGCAACTGCAAACTGGGTCATAAGAGTCTTTCTCACTGCAGCAGCTTGAGTCAACAGTGGCGTTAGCAGTAAACAACAAACATAAACAGTAAACAACAACCATCGACAGTAAACAACATCCATCGACAGTAAACAACAACCATCGACAGTAAACAACAACCATCGACAGTAAACAACAACCATAAACAACAACACCGCCAGATGATGAACCAACTACAACAGGACAACCGGATAGCAGTGCTCCTAGGGCCCCAAAATTCCCAGGTTCTCTCAAAATCCTGGTGGGAAGATTCCCAGAATCAGGAGGGAATAAGCAGTAAAATCAGGAAAGTTAGCAGACTTTCCCAACCCTACTGACAGCAGTGTTCCTCAACTCTGGACTGTCCTTGGGTAACACCAAGAATGCACAATTTTGTTCCAGCCCAGCACAAGCATACCTTGTTCAAATAATGAGGGGTTAGATGATTAGGAATGAAATAGAATCAGGTGTTCCTGCGATGGGCTAGAGTTGAGGAACACTGCCTTGGGGACTCAACAGGTTTGACCTGCGGGGGTCTGGGTAGGGAGGAAACATTGAATCAATGCCAACAGCCAGAGGGGCAGGAGAGACTGGGGGACATTACTAGGAGACACTGGTCTATATTATACCTGCCGTCTGGCATACAGTCAAGAGACTGAAACTTAAACCCCCATCGACTCAGCATGACAAAAGAGGCAAGCCTGTATGTAGTGTGGAAAGAAATGTCACAGAACCACACTGGCTTCCTGTGGGAATGAAACCACTAGCAGAGAATATTAGAGAAAGATGTGCTTAATCTAGAACCAGATATACAGCTAGAAGCTCAGCCTCTGTCACCGATATAACTCTGTGTCATAGCAGGTAGGATGTCCTAAAATGTACACCGTGTTCTAGGTCTGTAGAGAAAACCTATGGTTAGAAACAAGGCATTTTTTATAAATCTAGTGTCTTCATTTAATAGACAAGCATATTACAAAGTGATCAAAACAGAAAATCATCAATAGCCAATGGTTGGGAGGATGGATGCAGTTAAATATCTGATTGGATATTTTCAATCCTTGATTGAGAGAATTCTTCTTGTGAGCATAGTGACCTCACGGTGATGCACTGCCTCTAAGCCATCGGTTGGTCAAATTGCAGTCAATATGAAGCAGAGTCCATATGTGTCAGTCCACAAAATGCTAGTGTTAAGTAAATGCAAAACAGTTGGCTGTATTTTTAACAGTAGGCATAAATATTAACCTGTGAAACATACAACATAAAGCAATAGAACATTTAATTAGATATAAAATAAAGAAAAAAATCATAAAAAGATAAACTCTTGGTCGTACCTTGAAGGCGTACTTGCGGATGATGTGGTCTTCAGGTTCCACGGCTGAGATGACATAGCTGGGCAGAGGAATACTACCCAGGACTGACTCTTCCCTACTGTCTGTTAGCAGAGACAGAGGGAGAGATAGAAAGAGGTGGGAGATAGAGAGATGAAGGGCAGAGAAATGTCACTTACAGCCCACTAGTAACATTTCCCTTCTCCATCACTATAGTCCCCCCACATGGCAGAAAAACCAGTCAATCACCCCTGTCCCTTTCATAGCCCTCCTCCACCACTATAGTCCCCCCACATGGCAGAAAAAAACAGTCAATCACCCCACTTTCATAGCCCTCCTCCATACCACCAAACCTCTGAATCTCTCTCTGTCCATCCAGTTGGCATGGCCCGTTCATACCACTAAATATCTCTCTGCCCATCCAGTTGGCATGGCCCGTTCATACCACTAAATATCTCTCTGCCCATCCAGTTGGCATGGCCCGTTCATACCACTAAATATTACTCTGCCCATCCAGTTGGCATGGCCGGTCCATACCACTAAATATCTCTCTGCCCATCCAGTTGGCATGGCCCGTTCATACCACTAAATATCTCTCTGCCCATCCAGTTGGCATTGCCCGTTCATACCACTAAATATCTCTCTGCCCAGCCTGGTTCCCGTCTGGCATCAGTTATTGTCATGGCACTATGTGACCATTCTGAATCCAGAGCCTGGTCATATCTTAATTAACTCACACAACTCTCACGGGGGAGTGTTTCCACCGCTGTACACTAGAATTTGTGTGTGTGTATGGTGGGGGGCTGTGTGTGTGCGCGCGCGCTTACTGGATTAAAAGAGTAATTGGTTAAAAATACATTCAAGGAGCTTTGAAGGAGACATTCCCCATATGGGGCCTCCGGACAGCGCTTTTATCTGCCCCTTACACAAACACACTGCAGAGCAGAGCAGACCAGACCTGTCTGGGACAATGAGGATAGATTACATCCTAGCAGGACACCCGGGGAGTGACACAACATCTTCAAGTTTAACCCACCACACACACACGTGTGTGTGTGTGTGTGTGTGTGTGTGTGTGTGTGTGTGTGTGTGTGTGTGTGTGTGTGTGTGTGTGTGTGTGTGTGTGTGTGTGTGTGTGTGTGTGTGTGTGTGTGTGTGTGTGTGAGAATGGAAGAAGTATGAAGAGCAAGATTAATGAAGAAGGAGACTGTAAAGAACAGAAATTGAGCTGATGGTGACTGAAAGAGATGAAATTGAGTGGGATGAAGATGGAGGTAGAGAGAGGGAATGAGAGGGAGAGTCAAAGTGAGAGAAAGATTGAGACAGATTCCACAGAGCCCCAGGACAGCAACACAATTAGACCCAACCAAATCATGAGAAAACAGAAATAATTACTTGACACATTGGAAAGAATTAACAAAAACAGAGCAAACTAGAATGCTATTTGGCCCTAAACAGTGCGTACACAGTGGCAGAATACCTGACCACATTCACAAGGCTCAGCTTATTTCCAGGCTCGTTAGGCAAATACTGTCATTCACAAAGCTCAGCTTATTTCCAGGCTCATTAGGCAAATACTGTCATTCACAAAGCTCAGCCAAGATCGGCGCCTAGTCTTGAGAAAGGCATTTGCTGAAACATAGACTATAAATAGCTTATTTTATGGTAAAATTCTTGCCTTTCTATCAGAGCCAATATAACTTTAATAGGATAGTTTGATATGATGAACATTTGATGCAAAACATATCATCATTTTTTCGTTTATTAGGATGTCCATTAGTTTCGCAGAATCAACAACTTCTCTTCCCGGGGTCCAAAAAAAAAGGCTCTGTATAATACTGTGTTGCCGTGAACTCATTTTGGACTTGGGGACTGTGAAGAGACCCCTGGTGGCATGCCTTGTGGGGTATGTATGGGTGTCTGGGTGTCTGAAGAGACCCCTGGTGGCATGCCTTGTGGGGTATGTATGGGTGTCTGAAGAGACCCCTGGTGGCATGCCTTGTGGGGTATGTATGGGTGTCTGAAGAGACCCCTGGTGGCATGTCTTGTGGGATATGTATGGGTGTCTGAAGAGACCCCTGGTGGCATGTCTTGTGGGATATGTATGGGTGTCTGAAGAGACCCCTGGTGGCATGCCTTGTGGGGTATTGTTGGGGGAAATTATAGTTGAAATTATTAATAATGTATACATTTCAATTAGAACCAACTATTATAATACTATTATGTTATGGGATGAAATATTTGGGTTCTTGGTTGAGCTGTTACTGAAAATGTAAGCAAAACGAATTAATTGTCTGTACCTCGCGGGAGGTTTAAGGGAGAGGGATGATGTATCTTTTCTGACAGATAAGAATGGTCCTTGATGTACCATTTGTGGAGGAGAAGATATCTTTTAGACAGATTGGAATGTCTGGTTTATGAGGGGAGTGGAAGACATCTCCGGACCTAAAAACACTGGGCTATTGTGGGAATCGGAGAGAGTGTGGGAAACTGATGATGTCATTTTCAGTTTATAACCTGTGGAAATATGTGTATGTGGCAGTACTCACTTGAATTAAACGCTGTTTACCTGGCTTTTAAGACTGGTCTCGATCTACTTCATGCATAATTAATGAACTTACACCTCATTAATGAACTAGAGAGAGTGCGAATTTGATTTGGCTATAAAACATATAGGAATGTAAAAATTCCACTAACAGGTATGTATGGGTGTCTGAAGAGACCCCTGGTGGCATGTCTTGTGGGATATGTATGGGTGTCTGAAGAGACCCCTGGTGGCATGTCTTGTGGGGTATGTATGGGTGTCTGAAAAGACCCCTGGTGGCATGTCTTGTATATATGGGTGTCTGAAGAGACCCCTGGTGGCAAGTCTTGTGGGGTATGTATGGGTGTCTGAAGAGACCCCTGGTGTCATGTCTTGTGGGGTATGTATGGGTGTCTGAGCTGAATGTTATTTGATTATTCAGACATTCTGGAATTTCCATCAAAGTTACATTTCTCATAAAAACTAGGAGAAGTAATTAATCTCTCTTCAACCCTCAACCAGGAAAGACATGGCATGCATGTTGTTGATATTACTTCTGTTTGTGCAGTTCAGGACAAGGCGTGCTGCTTTGTTTTGAGCCAGCTGCAGCTTTGCTAGGTCTTTCTTTGCTGCACTTGACAGTAATCAAGAACCTCCTCCGAGATCTTGAAGGTATTGTGTTTGGGAGAAAACGTGGAGTTCATATTTGAGAACTCTGTAGATGCTTTGTTTGTAGCTTTTTTTACAGCATTTGAGTTGTAATGTTTGGTAGGCCCAGTGTTGGTTGCCTTTGTTTGGTAAACTTGCCAATGCGGTGGATAGTTGGTTGTGTGCTGAGTTGGAGAAAGTATATTGTTTAATTTCCAGGAGACTCTTGCTCTACTAGCTGTTGGGACATCGGTCTGAGGTGAGTACAATCGGTTGTGTCCCTCAGTGTGAGATTTGGGTAGGGTAGTGAAACTTGCTACTCGGCTCTATAGCCTTTCTTATTCCCTTGTTAGGCTTTGCGACGTGTTACACTTTGGAATATGTTGGGCATGGTTATTTGGTTTGTTATTTATTTTTGAGCAGTTGTCTAGGGGGCACATCCGTGGCTTGGGGGAATCTGCCAGCGTGCTGGTTGGTTTATTTCCTTGCCAGCGGGCCCAACGTATTCTTGCGGGGCAGAAACCTCAGCGATCAACTGGTATGATTTACCATCCCAAAATATCACTGCACACTGTGTATTTGCACCCCTACTGGATGGAAACTATAAGTGTAATAGCTGTGCTCAATGCAAATGGAACTTATAAATGTAGATCCTTCAAACACCCCCAAACAGGGAAGCAGATCCCAATCAAGGTGTTATCACGTGCTCCACTAAGGCATTATTTATCTTATAACTTGGCCTTGTGGTAAAAATTTTGGGTAAAATAAAACACAAATTTAAAGTACATATCTCGGAGCAAAAAACTTGACTTGCGGCCCACTTTTTGGAAGAAAACCACTCAATTTTGTCTCTATGTTACATTGTCATTGAACATGTCACCCTCCCTAGGAGAGGAGGTGACCTCAACAATTTATTGTTAAAATGAGAGGCTGCTTGGATCTTTAATTTAAAGACCCTTGCTCCCTTTGTTCTTAACGTAGACTTTGATCTGAAACCATTCTTGTGATTATTGTCATTTTGCTATTCATTGTAAATGTTTGTCGGCTTACAGTGGGGCAAAAAAGTATTTAGTCAGCCACCAATTGTGCAAGTTCTCCCACTTAAAAAGATGAGAGGCCTGTAATTTTCATCATAGGTACACTTCAACTATGACAGACAAAATGAGAAGGAAAAAAATCCAGAAAATCACATTGTAGGATTTTTAATGAATTTATTTGCAAATTATGGTGGAAAATAAGTATTTGGTCAATAACAAAAATTTCTCAATAATTTGTTAAATACCCTTTGTTTGCAATGACAGAGGTCAAACGTTTTCTATAAATCTTCACAAGGTTTTCACACACTGTTGCTGGTATTTTGGCCCATTCCTCCATGCAGATCTCCTCTAGAGCAGTGATGTTTTGGGGCTGTTGCTGGGCAACACAGCCTTTCAACTCCCTCCAAAGATTTTCTATGGGGTTGAGATCTGGAGACTGGCTAGGCCACTCCAGGACCTTGAAATGCTTCTTACGAAGCCACTCCTTCGTTGCCCGGGCGGTGTGTTTGGGATCATTGTCATGCTGAAAGACCCAGCCACGTTTCATCTTCAATGCCCTTGCTGATGGAAGGTTTTCACTCAAAATCTCACGATACATGGCCCCATTCATTCTTTCCTTTACACGGATCAGTCGTCCTGGTCCCTTTGCAGAAAAACAGTCCCAAAGCATGATGTTTCCACCCCCATGCTTCATAGTAGGTATGGTGTTCTTTGGATGCAACTCAGCATTCTTTGTCCTCCAAACACGACGAGTTGAGTTTTTACCAAAAAAGGTCTATTTTGGTTTCATCTGACCATATGACATTCTCCCGATCTTCTTCTGGATCATCCAAATGCTCTCTAGCAAACTTCAGATGGGCCTGGACATGTACTGGCTTAAGCAGGGGGACACGTCTGGCACTGCAGGATTTGAGTCCCTGGCGGCGTAGTGTGTTACTGATGGTAGGCTTTGTTACTTTGGTCCCAGCTCTCTGCAGGTCATTCACTAGGTCCCCCCGTGTGGTTCTGGGATTTTTGCTCACCGTTCTTGTGATCATTTTGACCCCACGGGGTAAGATCTTGCGTGGAGCCCCAGATCGAGGGAGATTATCAGTGGTCTTTTATGTCTTCCATTTCCTAATAATTGCTCCCACAGTTGATTTCTTCAAACCAAGCTGCTTACCTATTGCAGATTCAGTCTTCCCAGCCTGGTGCAGGTCTCCAATTTTGTTTCTGGTGTCCTTTGACAGCTCTTTGGTCTTGGTCATAGTGGAGTTTGGAGTGTGACTGTTTGAGGTTGAGGACAGGTGTCTTTTATGTTGATAACAAGTTCAAACAGGTGCCATTAATACAGGTAACGAATGGAGGACAGAGGAGCCTCTTAAAGAAGAAGTTACAGGTCTGTGAGAGCCAGAAATCTTGCTTGTTTGTAGGTGACCAAATACTTATTTTCCACCATAATTTGCAAATAAATTCATTAAAAATCCTACAATGTGATTTTCGGGATTTTTTTTCTCATTTCGTCTGTCATAGTTGAAGTGTACCTATGATGACAATTACAGGCCTCTCTCATCTTCTTAAGTGGGAGAACTTGCACAATTGGTGGCTGACTAAATACTTTTTTGCCCAACTGTATGTAGCCAAATTTGATCTATGATCGTACGCTATCCATTTATGTTTTTTGTATGCTATTTTAACATGATAATTAACCAATGATATCAGGCCACACCCGGCCATGATTACAGACACCTGTGTGTCTTTTGACACTATATAAATGAGTCATCCCGCACTGTTTTCATCAAGGTATAATGACAGACAGCTTGTCTGTCGAAACATTGGACATGAATATTTTTGCATCTGAGCTTCTGAGTGTGAGTGTGCGGCTCCGAGTGTGCGGCTCTCCTTTTTTTAAGTAATCAAGAAGGGACATGATTAGAGCCTGAACAACTAGTACAGGTGATGTTTGTGTCAAAAACGCAGAACATACTTTTAGAACAGACATACTGTATTTCTCCCCATCTTCACAACAACTTTGTCAATATGACTTGAACATGATAATTGACGGTCCAATGTGTTACCTTGGAGTTGAGCTTTCTCAATGGTCACACCCTTTATGTTCAACTCCAGTTGAGGTTTCTCAATGGTCACACCCTTTATGTTCAACTCCAGTTGAGCTTTCTCAATGGTCACACCCTTTATGTTCAACTCCAGTTGAGCTTTCTCAATGGTCACACCCTTTATGTTCAACTCCAGTTGAGGTTTCGGTCTTACATAATGTTTTGAACCAAATACAATGCTTATAGATAGAGATATATTTAAGACCTGTTTATTATTGATTGACATTCTGATACTGGCTGTAATTTCAGTGAGCTCACTGGCGTTGGGTGCTGACATGTAGTGTGTGCAATTATCTGAATACATAGTCATTCAAGCTTTGTGTAAGACCAACGGCAAATCATTTGTAAAAATAGAGAAGAGTTAAGCTGCAAGGCAACTGCCCTGAGGGACACAGTAGTGTACATATCTGTTTCTTTGTTAATGCGTTTGAGCCAACCAGTTTTGTTGTGACAAGGTAGGTAGGGGTGGTATACAGAACATAGCCCTATTTGGTTAAAAACCAAGTCCATATTATGGCAGCTCAATTTTTTTTAATGTATATTTCTTTAACCTTTATTTAAGGCAAGTCAGTTAAGAACAAATTCTTATTTTCAATGATGGCCTAAGAACAGTGGGTTAACTGCCTGTTCAGGGGCAGAATGACAGATTTGTACCTTGTCAGCTCAGGGATTTGAACTTGCAACCTTCCGGTTACTAGTCCAACGCTCTGACCACTAGGCTACCCTGCCGCAAATAGCTCAAATAAGCAAATAGAAACGACAGTTCATTATTTTAAACTTCCGCCACAGGACTGGAAGACGCAGAGTTACATATTCTGCAAAGGATAACTTAATTAGAGTTACCAGCCTCAGAATTCGAAGCCCAAATAAATTGATTTACCTTTATTTAACTAGGCAAGTCAGTTAAGAACAAATTCTTATTTTCAATGACGGCCTAGGAATGGTGGGTTAACTGCCTGTTCAGGGGCAGAACGACTTGTCAGCTCAGGGATTTGAACTTGCAACCTTGCGGTTACTAGTCCAACTCTAACCACTAGGCTACCCTGCCGCCCCAATGCTTCACAAAGTTCAAGTAACAGACACATCTCAACCTCAACTGGATCAGGCCTTCATGGTCGAATTGCTACAAAGAAACCACTACTAAAGGACACCAATAAGAAGAAGAGACTTGCTTGGGCCAAGAAACCCGAGCAATGGACCGGTAGAAATTTGTCCTTTGGTCTGGAGTCCAAATTTTTGGTCCCAACCACTGTGTCTTTGTGAGACGTGGTGTGGGTTAAAGGATGATCTCCGAATGTGTATTTCCCACCGTAAAGCAAGGAGGAGGTGTGATGGTGCTTTTCTTTGCTGGTGATACGGTCTGTGATTTATTTAGAATTCAAGGCACACTTAACCAGCATGGCTACCACAGCATTCTACAGCAATACACCATCCCATCTGGTTTGGGCTTAGTGGCACTATCATTTCTTTTTCAACAGGACAATGACGCAACACACCTCCAGGCTGTGTAAGGGCTATTTTACCAATAATTAGAGTGATGGAGTGCTGCATCAGATGACCTGGCCTCCACGATCCCCCAACCTCAACCAAATTGAGATGGTTTGGGATGAGTTGGACTGCAGAGTGAAAGAAAAGCAGCCAACAAGTGCTCAGCATTTGGGAACTCTTTCAAGACTGTTGGAAAACATTCCAGGTGAGCTGGTTGAGAGAATGCCAAAAGTGTGCAATGCTGTCATCAAGGCAAAGGGTGGCTATTTGAAGAATCTCAAATATATTTTGATTTGTGTAACACAGTTTATGTCTCCACTATTATTCTACAATGTAGAAAATAGTAAAAATAATGAAAAACCTTTGAATGAGTAGATGTTCTAAACCTTTTGACCAGTAGTATAAGTATTCAGACCTTTTATTCAGTACTTTGATGAACCACCTTTGGCAGAGATTACAGCTTTGAGTCTGCTTGGATATGACGCTACAAGCTTGGCAAACTTGTATTTGGGGAGTTTCTCCCATTCTTCTCTGAATATTCTCTCAAGCTTTGTCAGGTTGGATGGGAAGCGTCGTGACACAGCTTTTTTCAGGTCTCTCCAGCGATGTTCGATCAGGTTCAAGTCCGGGCTCTGGCTGGGCCACTCAAGGACATTCAGAGACTTGTCCCGAAGCCACTCCTGCATTGTCTTCGCTGTGTGCTTAGGGTCGTTGTCCTGTTGGAAGGTGAAACTTCGCCCCAGTCTGGGGTACGGAGCGCTCTGGAGCAGGTTTTCATCAAGGATCTCGTCATGTACTTTGCTCCGTTAATCTTTCCCTCGATCCTGACTGGTCTCCCAGTCCCTGCCGCTGAAAAACATCCCAACAGCATGATGCTGCCACCACCTTGCTTCAACAAAGGGATGGTGCCAGGTTTCCTCTAGACGTGACGCTTGGCATTAAGGGCAAAGAGTTCAACCTTGGTTTCATCAGACCATCAGTTCATCAGTCTGGAGATGGTTGTCCTTCCAGAAGGTTCTCCCATCTTCACAGAGGCACTCTGGAGCTCTTTCAGAGTGACCATCGGGTTCTTGGTCACCTCCCTGACCAAGGCCCTTCTCCCCCGATTGCTCAGTTTGGCCGTGTGGCCAGCACTAGGAAGAGTCTTTGTGGTCCCAAACTTCTTCCATTTAAGAATGATGAAGGCGACTTTGTTCTTGGGGACCTTCAATGCCGCAGACATGTTTTGGTACCCTTCTCCAGATCTGGGCCTCGAAACAATCCTGTCTCGGAGCTCTACGGACAATTCCTTCAACCTCATGGCTTGGATTTTGCTCTGACATACACTGTCAACTGTGGGACCTTATATAGACAGGTGTGTGCCTTTCCAAATCATGTCCAATCAATTGAATTTACCACAGGTGGACTCCAATCAAGTTGTAAAAACGCACGCACACACACGCACACGCACACGCACTCTCACACACACACACACACACACACACACACACACACACACACACACACACACACACACACACACACACACACACACACACACACACACACCTTTAGGCTTAGGTTAAAACTTGTTAAGGCTAAGGGGCAGTATTCGGAAGTTCGGATGACTGACATACCCAAAGTAAACTGCCTGTTACTCAGGCAAAGAAGCTAGGATATGCATGTAATTATAGCATTGGATATAACACACACTGAGGTTTCTAAAACTGTTAAAATAATGTATGTGAGTGAGTATAACAGAACTGATACGTTTTCTTTTTAGGTCACAGTCCATTCAAATGCTTGTCTATGGGATATTCACAGGAATTCCTCCCAGATTGCAGTTCCTATGGCTTCCATTAGATTTCAACAGTATTTAGAAAGGGTTCCAGGCTTGTTTTATGAAATATGAGTTAGTAGTTGTCTTGTCTTGTGGCGCGCGTGGATGAGGGCGCGCACTTCGTTATTTATCTCTGGTATTGAACAAAATTTATTCAGTCTTAAATTGTATTGTTTATTTACATATTAGGGTCGATTAGAAACGTTGTTTGACTTGTTTGGATGAAGTTTACTGACAACCTTTGGGATTCCTTTGTCTGCATGTTGAACGAGTGGAATTGGTGGATTACTGAAGCAAACGCGCCAACTAAAGTGACGTTTTTGGTATATACTTTATCGAACAAAACAACCATTTGTTGTGTAGCTGGGACCCTTGGGATTGCTAACAGAGGAAGATCTTCGAAGGGATTTATTTTATCGCTATTTCCGATTTTTGTGACACCTCTGCTGGTTTGGAAAATGTTTTTAATGCTGGTGTATGCGGGGCGTTGTCCTCAGATAATCGCATGGTATGTCAGTGCTAAGTCAAGTCAGTGCTACAGAAACAGAGCTATAGTCATCAAGTCTACACTTACATACCAGGTCAAATCCCCCCTAGAGCACGCACACAATCGTCTCACCTTTGTAGTAGAACAGGCAGTAGTCAGCCAACACAAACCACTTCCTCTTCCAAAGCCTCATCCCAGAGCTGTCCTGAAAAGAAAGGGAAAGAGAGTTTATTGGCCATTTTGCTTTTTTATTTATTTATATTTTTACACTTTTTAAAACTCTCACAGGCAGATGGAAGACAAAACCCACTTCAAAACAGCTCTGGTCAAAAGTAGTGCACAACATAGGGAATAGGGTGCTATTTGGGAGGAAGACAGTGAGAACAGTCTACAAATAGACTTGAACAATACGATCCATACACCCAGCTAAGGCTGCACGATATGGGCAAAAAAAAAATCTAATTGCAATTTTATGACCAAATATTGAGATATTAATCAAAACACTTGGGTGACTGGAATCATAAAAATAGTTATTGTTTGTAGCAATCTGTTGACTACATTTTACCTAACAGAACAGCATGCAAACGTACAACCTTAGTGGCAAACAGAGAAGAGGAGGAACTGTACTGCTTGAGTGACAGGGGGCAGTGCTTGGTGTGTGTGGAAAGAAGCCATAAGAGGAGAGAGGGAGAATCTCTTGCGATATGGATATAGTCAATATTGCAATTTCAATGTGAATTCAATTAATTGTGCAGCCCTATACAAAGATATCGGTTTATCCAATCTCTGTTGTCTTACAAACACCCATCAACTAATGAGCTCTATCTTATATTTCCCACTATCAGCCAATCAGTGTTGTCCTACAAACCAATATCAAACAAAGAGCTCTATCCTACATTTCCCAGTACCAAATAATCAGTGTTGCCCTACAAACATTAACCAATGAGCTCTATCCTGTATCTTCCACTATCAGCCAATCAGTGCTGTCCTACGAACACCTATCAACCAATGAGCTCTATCCTGTGTGTCTATGTTTCTCAACAAATGTTTTGCACCACTTTGTGTCAACCAATGAGCTTTGTTACCTGTCTATCACCTTCACTGGCTTGATTACCTTGTGTATATGTCCCACTATCAGCCAATCAGAATTGTCCTTCAGACAATCCTTCAGTCCTATCAACCAATGAGTTCTATTCTGCTTGTGTCAAGCAACCCAACGCATGCCCATGTGATGTGTCCATGACCCCTGTTGCCATGGCAGCCTATGATAGACAGCAACAAGTAAGTGTGTGTGTATGTACGTGTGTACAAGAGTATCTGTGTACATGTGTGTGTTTCTCACCTGTTTGTAGAGCCATCCTCTCACCACCACTGGGACGTTGGGGTTCCTCTTGATGGACTGCTCTCGCTTCCCAAAATGTAGCACCCTCCCACTGGACCTGGAGCCCTATAGGACACACACATCCATAGTGGTTGGTTATCTCACCCTCCCACTGGACCTGGAGCCCTATAGGACACACACATCCATAGTGGTTGGTTATCTCACCCTCCCACTGGACCTGGAGCCCTATAGGACACACACATCCATAGTGGTTGGTTATCTCACCCTCCCACTGGACCTGGAGCCCTATAGGACACACACATCCATAGTGGTTGGTTATCTCACCCTCCCACTGGACCTGGAGCCCTATAGGACACACACATCCATAGTGGTTGGTTATCTCACCCTCCCACTGGACCTGGAGCCCTATAGGACACACACATCCATAGTGGTTGGTTATCTCACCCTCCCACTGGACCTGGAGCCCTATAGGACACACACATCCATAGTGGTTGGTTATCTCACCCTCCCACTGGACCTGGAGCCCTATAGGACACACACATCCATAGTGGTTGGTTATCTCACCCTCCCACTGGACCTGGAGCCCTATAGGACACACACATCCATAGTGGTTGGTTATCTCACCCTCCCACTGGACCTGGAGCCCTATAGGACAACACATCCATAGTGGTTGGTTATCTCACCCTCCCACTGGACCTGGAGCCCTATAGGACACACACATCCATAGTGGTTGGTTATCTCACCCTCCCACTGGACCTGGAGCCCTATAGGACACACACATCCATAGTGGTTGGTTATCTCACCCTCCCACTGGACCTGGAGCCCTATAGGACACACACATCCATAGTGGTTGGTTATCTCACCCTCCCACTGGACCTGGAGCCCTATAGGACACACACATCCATAGTGGTTGGTTATCTCACCCTCCCACTGGACCTGGAGCCCTATAGGACACACACATCCATAGTGGTTGGTTAACAGTCTATAGGGGTAGTGATAATTAGCTGTATAACAGTCTATAGGGTAGTGATAATTAGCTGTATAACAGTCTATAGGGGTAGTGATAATTAGCTGTATAACAGTCTATAGGGGTAGTGATAATTAGCTGTATAACAGTCTATAGGGGTAGTGATAATTAGCTGTATAACAGTCTATAGGGGTAGTGATAATTAGCTGTGTAACAGTCTATAGGGGTCGTGATAATTAGCTGTGTAATTTGGTTGATTTTATTTGGTCCCCAAGTGTTCTTTCCTCTTCTTTTTGTCATTGTTGGACACAAAAGACCATACAAACACCAGCAAATCAGCTCCAAGTGATTTTAATTTAAGCAAATATGTTCCCAAGTATTCCCACGAATAATAGAGACATGATTGTATACAAATGTAAGCAAGTTTTGAAATGATGTTTTAGTCAAATATTAGATATGTTTGGGCTTCTTGCAGTCAATTTGAAGTGTACAATTTATTTGCAATTATGTTCCTGCACTCCGACCATCCGCTAAAGAGAATAAATTGTCCAGTGGCTGAATCTAGATGATCCCTGGTCTACAGCAATAATGAACATAGTTACAGCTGAACATGTTAGATGTAGCTGTCAATAGGACAGCTGTTGATGGCTGACTGGAGACCCTCTCGTGTGTGTGTGTGTGTGTGTGTGTGTGTGTGTGTGTGTGTGTGTGTGTGTGTGTGTGTGTGTGTGATCCTGTCCACAGGTGAGGATAGATCTAACAGCCATTAGTGAGACACAGCTGCGGGGTAAGGGCCATGAACCAATCACACACATGCACAGACACACCGCATCGCCTGGACACGGTAGACACTACCAACCAACAGACCCAACGTATTCATGGAGACAACACCTGCACGCAGGCCTGTACACACTCACATTCTCCTACACACAAGCTCACACACGCACCAGCCGTAAGTCATACATACAGTACATACCAACACAGACTGACAGCAAGTCACAATTAAAGTTCCTACAATTAAGTCCGATACAGTCCAAAGTATTAATATGATGCGCTATTATCTCTCTGGGTCCACCTGTATCATCTCTCTGTATCCACCTGTATCATCTCTCTGTATCATCTCTCTGGGTCCACCTGTATCATCTCTCTGGGTCCACCTGTATCATCTCTCTCTGGGTCCGCCTGTATCATCTCTGTATCATCTCTCTGGGTCCACCTGTATCATCTCTGTGTATCATCTCTCTGGGTCCACCTATATCATCTCTCTCTGGGTCCACCTGTATCATCTCTCTGTATCATCTCTCTGGGTCCACCTGTATCATCTCTGTATCATCTCTCTGGGTCCACCTGTATCATCTCTGTGTATCATCTCTCTGGGTCCACCTGTATCATCTCTCTCTGGGTCCACCTATATCATCTCTCTCTGGGTCCACCTATATCATCTCTCTCTGGGTCCACCTATATCATCTCTCTCTGGGTCCACCTATATCATCTCTGTATCATCTCTCTGGGTCCACCTGTATCATCTCTGTATCATCTATCTGGGTCCACCTGTATCATCTCTGTATCATCTCTCTGGGTCCACCTGTATCATCTCTGTATCATCTCTCTCGGTCCACCTGTATCGTCTCTCTCTGGGTACACCTATATCATCTCTCTCTGGGTCCACCTATATCATCTCTCTCTGGGTCCACCTATATCATCTCTCTCTGGGTCCACCTGTATCATCTCTGTATCATCTCTCTGGGTCCACCTGTATCATCTCTGTATCATCTCTCTGGGTCCAACTGTATCATCTCTGTGTATCATCTCTCTGGGTCCACCTATATCATCTCTCTCTGGGTCCACCTGTATCATCTCTGTATCATCTCTCTGGGTCCACCTGTATCATCTCTGTATCATCTCTCTTGGTCCACCTGTATCATCTCTGTGTATCATCTCTCTGGGTCCACCTATATCATCTCTCTCTGGGTCCACCTGTATCATCTCTGTATCATCTCTCTGGGTCCACCTAGATCATCTCTCTCTGGGTCCACCTATATCATCTCTCTCTCGGTCCACCTGTATCATCTCTCTCTAGGTCCACCTATATCATCTCTCTCTGGGTCCCCTGTATCATCTCTCTCTGGGTCCACCTGTATCATCTCTCTGTATCATCTCTCTGGGTCCACCTGTATCATCTCTCTGGGTCCACCTGTATCATCTCTCTGGGTCCACCTGTATCATCTCTCTGGGTCCACCTGTATCATCTCTCTGTATCATCTCTCTGGGTCCACCTGTATCATCTCTCTGTATCATCTCTCTGGGTCCACCTATATCATCTCTCTCTGGGTCCACCTATATCATCTCTCTCTGGGTCCACCTATATCATCTCTCTCTGGGTCCACCTATATCATCTCTCTCTGGGTCCACCTAGATCATCTCTCTCTGGGTCCACCTAGATCATCTCTCTCTGGGTCCACCTATATCATCTCTCTCTGGGTCCACCTATATCATCTCTCTCTGGGTCCACCTATATCATCTCTCTCTCGGTCCACCTGTATCATCTCTCTCTGGGTCCACCTATATCATCTCTCTCTGGGTCCACCTGTATCATCTCTCTCTGGGTCCACCTGTATCATCTCTCTGTATCATCTCTCTGGGTCCACCTGTATCATCTCTCTATATCATCTCTTTCTGGTTCCACCTTTATCATCTCTTTCTGGGTCCACCTGTATCATCTCTTTCTGGGTCCACCTGTATCATCTCTTTCTGGGTCCACCTATATCATCTCTTTCTGGGTCCACCTGTATCATCTCTTTCTGGGTCCACGGTCTCATCTCTAGGGGTCCAACTGTATCATCTCTAGGGGTCCAACTATATCATCTTTCTGGGTCCACTTGTATCACCTCTCTGGGTCCAACTGTATCATCTCTCTGGGTCCAACTGTATCTTCTATATGGGTCCAACTGTATCATCTCTCTGGGTCCACCTGTGTCATCTCTTTCTGGGTCCACCTGTGTCATCTCTTTCTGGGTCCACCTATATCATCTCTTTCTGGGTCCACCTATATCATCTCTTTCTGGGTCCACCTGTATCATCTCTTTCTGGGTCCACCTGTATCATCTCTGTGTATCATCTCTCTGGGTCCACCTATATCATCTCTCTCTGGGTCCACCTATATCATCTCTCTCTGGGTCCACCTGTATCATCTCTGTATCATCTCTCTGGGTCCACCTGTATCATCTCTCTGGGCCCACCTATATCATCTCTGTATCATCTCTCTGGGTCCACCTGTATCATCTCTCTGGGTCCACCTAGATCATCTCTCTGGGTCCACCTAGATCATCTCTCTGGGTCCACCTAGATCATCTCTCTCTGGGTCCACCTATATCATCTCTCTCTCGGTCCACCTGTATCATCTCTCTCTGGGTCCACCTATATCATCTCTCTGGGTCCACCTGTATCATCTCTCTGGGTCCACCTGTATCATCTCTCTGTATCATCTCTCTGGGTCCAACTGTATCATCTCTTTCTGGGTCCACCTGTGTCATCTCTTTCTGGGTCCACCTGTGTCATCTCTTTCTGGGTCCACCTATATCATCTCTTTCTGGGTCCACCTATATTATCTCTTTCTGGGTCCACCTATATCATCTCTCTCTGGGTCCACCTGTATCATCTCTCTCTGGGTCCACCTATATCATCTCTCTCTCGGTCCACCTGTATCATCTCTCTCTGGGTCCACCTATATCATCTCTCTCTGGGTCCACCTGTATCATCTCTCTCTGGGTCCACCTGTATCATCTCTCTGTATCATCTCTCTGGGTCCAACTGTATCATCTCTCTGGGTCAACCTGTTTATGGGGTGGACATGATTTACCTCTGTGGAGCCTACTGCCCAGTGCTGTAATGAAAGGCAACTAAAGGACTCTCAGACCATGAGAAACAAGATTCACTGGTCGGATGAAACCAAGATTGAACTCTTTGGCCTGTATGCCAGGGCGTCACATCTGGAAGAAACCTGGCACCATCACTACGGTGAAGCATGGTGGTGGCAGCATCATGCTGTGTGGATGTTTTTCAATGGCAGGGACTGGGAGACTAGTCAGGATCGAGGGAAAGATGAACAGAGCAAAGTACAGAAAGATCCTTGATGAAAACCTGCTCCAGAGCGCTCGGGACCTCAGACTTGGGTCAAGGTTCACCTTCCAACAGGACAACGGCCCTAAGCACACAGCCAAGACAGTGCAGGATTGGCTTCAAGACAATTCCCTGAAAGTCGGTCCGCGATGCAGTGCCTTAGACCGCTTCGCCACTCGGGAGGCCGTAAGCAATTAAATGTAACAAAGTCAGATGTAATGATTGGCTATGAGGTCCCTGATGATCTTCTTGGCCTTCCTGTGACACCGGGTGCTGTAGATGTCCTGGAGGGCAGGCAGTGTGCCCCCGGTAATGCTTTGGGAAGACAGCACCAACCTCTGGAAAGCCCTGCGGTTGCAGTTGCAGTACCAATCGGCAATAGAGCGCTGTTGTGCCTTCTTCACCATACTGTCTGTGTGGATGGATCATCTCAGATTGTCAGTGATGTGTACGCTGAGGAATTTGAAGCTTTTCACCGTCACCGCAGCCTCGTCGATGTGGATGGGGGCATGCTCCCTCGGTCTCCTGAAGTCCACGTTGAGGGAGAGGTTATTTTCCTGGCATCACTCCACCAGGGCCCTCAACTCCTCCCTGGAGGCTGTTTCGTCGTTGATGGTAATCAGGCCTACCACGGTTGTCTCGTCTGCAAACTTGATGATTGTACGCAGTCATGGGTGAACAGGGAGTATAAGGGCTGAGTACATACCCTTGTTGGGGCCCGTGTTGAGGATCAGCATAGTGGAGGTGTTGTTGCCTACCTAACTAATCCCAACACTGCCTCGCACACACCATCACTCCCATCATCTCTGTTCCAAATCGGAGTGTGGCGTTACAGCAAAGGAGTTTGGTGTAACTGGCGGGGCGTGGCGGCTGCGCCGTTGTCGGTAGCTCAGGGACAAAGGCACTACAGCTCTACAGCTGGTGGGAAGGAAAACAGTGGCTAATTAGAAAATGTAAATAACCGTGGCTGACCAAGCATGTTAGGTAGTAGACACTACATGGCAGAAGCGCTGTCACAACAGAATCCCTTGTCTACGTGGTTTGTTGTAGTTTATTTTCAGGACGAGTAAAATATGGATTACTACTAGTGTCATCAAAAATGTTATTTAAATTTGTTGGCACTAACATCACTCCATACAGCAGGGTCTCTGATGTAAGATTCTGCTTTTGTTAGTGAAAGGCTATACAGTACACAAGATACATGCTCTACAGTGCCCAGGCTACATGCTATACAGTACACAAGATACATGCTCTACAGAGCCCAGGCTTCATGATATACAGTACACAAGATACATGCTCTACAGTACACAAGATACATGCTCTACAGTACACAAGATACATGCTCTACAGTACACAAGCGTCATGCTCTACAGTACACAAGCGTCATGCTCTACAGTGCCCAGGCTACATGCTATACAGTACACAAGCTACGTGCTATACAGTACACAAGCTACGTGCTATACAGTACACAAGCTTCATGCTATACAGTACACAAGCTACATGCTATACAGTACACAAGCTACGTGCTATACAGTACACAAGCTACGTGCTATACAGTACACAAGCTACGTGCTATACATTTACATTTACATTTAAGTCATTTAGCAGACGCTCTTATCCAGAGCGACTTACAAATTGGTGCATTCACCTTATGACATCCAGTACACAAGCTTCATGCTATACAGTACACAAGCTACATGCTATACAGTACACAGGCTACATGCTATACAGTATACATGCTCTTGATTCTATCATCCAGTTTCACTATGTATTTGTTTGCTATTTACTATGTGGTGACAATACTTTGAAGAGTTTGACATGCTATCGACTCATGCGTCAGTAAACTGACACAGATGTTTAGTGCTGATGTTCGTCAGTAAAGCAAAGGACACGGTTTGATCTCTTATGGGCGCAGGGAGGGAGGGAGGGAATGGTTAGGATCACCTGCCCTGCGTCCCCAAATGGCACCCTATTCCCTACACAATGGGCTCTGGTCAAAAGTAGTGCCCTATAAAGGGAATAGGGTGCCATTTGGGACACACCCCTGGGTTTACAGTGGTGAAAGGCTGTGGTGTCCCATGGTTACTTATCAGTTACAGTGAGATGGAGTCCCTATCGTCCGACGGTGTGTCATCTTCAATCATTGTCGGGCCACCTGTTGATGGGGCGGACATGATTTACCTCTTTGGAGCTGTGCATGTCTCTGTGTGTGTGCGTGTGAGTGAGTGAGTGAGTGAGAAAGGAGCACCTTGCCTGTGCTCTCCTGTTCTCTGCTAACGAGAGGGAGATATGGAGAGAAGGAAAGAAAGAGTGAGGAATGGAAGAGAGCTCATATCATGCTGATGATACTGCCGTTTCAATAGCACCTGGTTTTAAACAATAGCCTGTTCACTAGCAACTGGCTTTAAATAATAGCCTGTTCACTAGCACCTGGCTTTGACCACTAGCCTGTTCACTTCACCTGGCTTTTGAGCAGTAGCCTGTTCACTATCACCTGGCTTTGAGCAGTAGCCTGTTCACTATCACCTGGCTTTGAGCAGTAGCCTGTTCACTAGCACCTGGCTTTGAGCAGTAGCCTGTTCACAGCACCTGGCTTTGAGCAGTAGCCTGTTCACTAGCACCTGGCTTTGAGCAGTAGCCTTAAAGGGAAATGGAGAAGTCAGAGCAGCCACAGATTTCCAGGGGAGGTGGTGTTCTGTCGTTGTCACAGTAGAGCCTGGAGAGAAGACCCTGAGCTTGTTATGTTGAGATACAGACGCAAGCACACGCACACACCATGCACTTGACGCACACACACACCTTGCCTGTCCCACTCAGCCCCACCTGCACCATTCCATTAAGACATGTGCAGTCCAAGTGTAACTATGTTGGATCCACACATCTGACTTTCCCCCTCCAGAGTCTGCAGCTTTAATTAAATAAGTCCCCTACAGGCAGACAGAATCCCCCCCCCCCACCCTCCACTCCCACCTCCTGTCCTCACCACTGTCTGGTAGCTTTTAATGGGGGCTTGCTGGGTGTGAGAGATCAGCCCCCCCCCCCTAGCCATTCATCATCACCTAATGTCAGTCAGTGAAAATTACTTATCCCTCTCTTTTGACCAGAGCTGCTCAAAAGTAGTGCCACACATGCGGGAATCATCAGTTCACCTCCTCTGCACCTCACAAAGACACAGAGGTTGAAACCAAAAATCTCAAATTTGGACCAAAAGGACAGATCAGACCAAAAGGACAGATTTCCACCGGTGTAATGTCCATTGCTTGTGTTTCTTGGCCCAAGCAAGTCTCGTCTTCTTATTGCTGTCCTTTAGTAGTGGTTTCTTTGCAGCAATTCAACCATGAAGACCTGATTCACGCAGTCTCCTCTGAACAGTTGATGTTGAGATGTGTCTGTTACTTGAACTCTGTGAAGCATTTATTTGGGCTGCAATTTCTGAGGCTGGTAACTCTAATGAACTTTTCCTCTACAACAGAAGTAACTCTGGGTCTTCCTTTCCTGTGGCGGACCTCATGAGAGCCAGTTTCATCATAGTGCTTGATGGTTGTTGCGACTGCACTTGAAGAAACGTTCAAAGTTCTTTTTACATTTTCTGTATTGACTGACTTTCATGTCTTAAAGTAATTATGGACTGTCACTTCTCTTTATTATCTATGCATAGTCACTTTAACTCTACCTACATGTACATATTACATCAATTACCTCGACTAACCGGTTCCCCCACATTGACTCTGTACCGGTACCCCCTGTATAAAGCCTCACTTGTTTTTTTACTGCTGCTGTTTAATTATTTGTTACTTTTATTTAACATTTTTTACTCATCTATTTTTTACTTAACACTTTTTCTTAAAACTTCTTAAAGCAATGTTGGTTAAGGGCTTGTAAGTAACCATTTCACTGTAAGGTCTTCACCAGTTGAGCTGTTCTTTCCATAATATGGACTTGGTCTTTTATCAAATAGGGCTATCTTCTGTATACTACCCCTACCTTGTCACAACACAACTGATTGGCTCAAACTTTTAACAAGGCACACTTGTTAATTAAAACACATTCCAGGTGACTATCTCATGAAGCTGGTTGAGAGAATGACAAGAGTGTGCAAAGCTGTCATCAAGACAAAGGGTGGCTACTTTGAAGAATCTCAAATATAAACTATATTTTGATTTCTTTAACACTTTCTTTAACACTTGGTTACTAAATGATTCCATATGTGTTATTTCATAGTTTTGATGTTTTCACTATTACTCTACAATGTAGAAAATAGTGAAGATAAAGAAACCCTTGAATGAGTAGGTGTGTCCAAACTTTTGACTGGTACTGTTTCAGGTTTTCTACCCCACCTGTACACTGAACTAAACACTTTACTAACAGGTTTGTAACTTGAGGGGTATATTTCATTTACACTGAACAAAAATATAAACATATCTGGATTTTTTTTAAATGTATGATTTTACTGAGTTACAGTTCCTTATAAGGAAATCAGGCAATTTAAATACATTCTTTAGGCCCAAATCTATGGATTTCACAACCGGGAATACAGATATGCATGTTTTGGTCACAGATACATAAATAAAGGGCCGAGGATCAGAAAACTAGTCCGTATCTGGTTTGACCACCATTTGCCTTGTGCAGGGCGACACACCTCCTTCACATAGAGTTGATCGGGATGTTGATTGTGGCCTGTGGAATGTTGTCCAACTCCATTGCTGTGCAAAGTTGATGGATATTGGTGGGAACTGGAAAATACTGTCCTACACGTTGATCCTGGAGAGTATGCAGGCCAGAAGAACTGGAAGAACTGGGACATTTTCAGCTTCCAGGAAATATGTACATATCCTTGCGACACGGGGCTGTGCATTATCATGCTGAAACATGAGGTGATGGCAGTGGATGAGTGGCCCGACAATGGTCCTCAGCATCTCGTCAAGGTATCTCTGTGCATTCAAATTGCCATCGATAAAATGCAATTGTGTTCGTTGTCCGTAGCTTATGCCTGCCCATACCATAACACCACCGCCACCATGGGGCACTCTGTTCACAACGTTAACATCAGCAAACCACTCACCCACATGATGCCATACACGCTGTCTGTCATCTGCCCGGTACAGTTGAAACCGGGATTCATCTGTGAAGAGCGCACTTCTTCAGCATGCCAGTGGCCATCGAAGGTGAGCATTTGCCCACTGAAGTTGGTTACGACACCGAACTGCAGTCAGGTCAAGACCCTGGTGAGGATGACGAGCACGCAGATGAGTTTCCCTGAGATGGTTTCTGACAGTTTGTGCAGAAATTAGGTTGTGCAAACCCATAGTTTCATCAGCTGGGTGGCTGGTCTCAGATGATCCTGCAGGTTAAGAAGCCGGATGTGTAGTCCTGGGCTGGCCGGTTGGATGAACTGCCAAATTCTATAAAACGACGGAGCGTGTGTGTCTTCTCTTACAGAAGAGAAATTAAAATTACATTCTCTGGCAACAGATCTGGTGGACATTCCTGCAGTCAGCATGCCAATTGCACACTCCCTCAAAACTTGAGACATCAGTGGCATTGTGTTGTGTGACAAAACTGCGCATTTTATTGTCAACAGCACAAGGTGCACCTGTGTAATGATCATGCTGCTTAATCAGCTTCTTGATATGCCACACCTGTCAGGTGGCTGGATTATCTTGGCAAAGGAGAATTGTT
Source organism: Oncorhynchus keta (assembly GCF_023373465.1). Lineage (NCBI taxonomy): Eukaryota > Metazoa > Chordata > Actinopteri > Salmoniformes > Salmonidae > Oncorhynchus > Oncorhynchus keta. The sequence continues at coordinate 37,878,992 of NC_068446.1, read as the reverse complement.
CACTGACAGGGATGTAAACACATTTGTGCACATCATTTCAGAGAAATTAGCTTTTTGTGCATATGGAACATTTCTGGGATCTTTTATTTTAGCTCATGAAACATGGGACCAACACTTTACATGTTGCGTTTATATTTTTGTTCAATGTAGTTTTCACCCAGCACAGAAAGTGAAACGGATAGGAGGGCAGGTAGCCTTGTAGTTAATAATGCTGGGCCAGTAACTGAAAGGTCGCTGGTTCGAATCCCTAAGCCGACTAGGAAAAATCGAATCGATGTGTCCCTGATCAAGGCACAACCTAAATAGCTCTGGATAAGATGTCAAATGTTCTTCAAAAAGATAATGCAATTCACAACGTGTCAAATTGCAGAGGGCCGGGAGAAAATAAATGGATAAAGTTTTGGGACTGACCTTTGACCCCGAAGCGGTGTCCACAGTGGAAGCCTCGCTGATGGTGCTGGAAAGCCTCAAGTCGGCCTGCTGGGGGTTGGACATACGGCCACCTGGCCTGGTGAGAAAAGAGACAGAAAGCAGCACAGGGTCACACAGAGCCTGTATGTGTACACAGAGTGTCACTGAGAGGATGCAACTCTACACACGGCTCAGTAGACCACACCCTGGAGGACAGACTGCTGTTGTTTGGAGATCAACCCCTTTGTCTGGAATTCCAAAGGAACTTCTCTCTTTCAAGCCTCAGGGACGTATTAATGCTTTGGGATCATCACACGTACTCTGAGACCCTTTGTGAATACAGACACAGGTTAGCAGTGGATAATATGACCCATAACAAGCATGTGTATTTTTTATTTATTTAAATTTGACCTTTATTTATCCAGGCAAGTCAGTTAAGAACACATTCTTATTTTCAATGACTGCCTGGGAACAGTGGGTTAACTGCCTGTTCAGGGGCAGAACGACAGATGTGTACCTTGTCAGCTCGGGGGTTTGAACTCGCAACCTTCCGGTTACTAGTCCAACGCTCTAACCACTAGGCTACGCTGCCGCACAATCCTTGCATCATTATTGCTACAAGCCTTATATGGTTTATGCTATGGTGTTATATACGCACACACACACACAAAACACACACAGTGCACAGGACACACACACACACACACACACACACACACACACACACACACACACACACACACACACACACACACACACACACACACACACACACACACACACACACACACCTTGACTTTTTGTTGTGTTAGAAAGTGGGATTAAAATGGATTTAAAAGTCATTTTTTGTCAACGATCTTCAAAATACTATAATGACAAAGTGAAAGAAAAATTAGATGTGCATACAAAAAATATAACAAATAAAACACTAACATATCTTGATTAGATAAGTGCTCAAACCCTTGAATCAATACATTAGAATCACCTTTGGCAGCGACTACAGCTGTGAGTCTAAGAGCTTTCTACACCTGGATTGTGCAACATTTGCCCATTATTCTTCAAGCTCTGTCAAATTGGTTGTTGATCATTGCTAGACAACCATTTTCAGGCCTTGCCATAGATTTTCAAGCAGATTTAAGTCAAAACTGTTACTTGAACATTCCCTGACTTCTTTGTAAGCAACTCCACTGTCGATTTGGTCTTGTGTTTTGGGTTATTGTCCTGCTGAAAGGTGAATTCATCTTCCAGTGTCTGTTGGAAAGCAGACTGAACCAAGTTTAATTCTAGGATTTTGCCTCTGCTTAGCTCTATTCAGTTTATTTTTTATCCTGAAGAACTTCCCAATCCTTAATGATTACAAGCATACCCATAACATGATGCAACCACCACTATCCTTGAAAAAAGTAAACGGTACTCAGTGATGTGTTTTATTGGATTGGCCCCAAACATAACACTTTTTTAACATATTTATTTTTCAGTATTGCTTTAGTGTCTTGTTGCAAACAGGATGCATGTTTTGGAATATTTGTATTCTGTACAGGCTTCCTTCTTTTCACTCTGTCAATTAGGTTAGTATTATGGAGTAACTACAAAGTTGTTGATCCATCCTCCGTTTTCTCTTATCACAGCATTTAAAAACTCTAACTGTTTTAAAGTCACCATTGGCCTAATGGTGAAATCCCTGAGAGGTTTACTTCCTCTCTGTCAACTGAGTTAGGAAGGACACCTGTAACTTTGTAGTGACTGGGTGTATTGATACGCCACCCAAAGTGTAATTAATAACTTCACCATGCTCAAAGGAATATGCAATGTCTGCTTTTTTTTTTACCCATCTACCAATGGGTGCCCTTTTTTGCGGGGCATTGGAAAACCTCCCTGGTCTTTGTGGTTGAATCTGTGTTTGAAATTCACTGCTCGACTAAGGGACCATACAGATAATTGTATGTGTAGGGTACAGGGATAAGGTAAGTAGTCGTTAAAAAAATCATGATACATAGACTTGTTAAGCAAATCTTTACTACTGAACTTATTAGGCTTGCCATAACAACAGGGTTGAATACTTATTGACACAAGACAATTCAGCTTGTTATTTGCAATTCATTTGTAAAAAATTCTAAAAACATGATTTGACTTTGACATTGTAGGTTATTGTGTGTAGGCCAGTGATGCAACATCAATTTAATCCATTTTAAATGTAGGCTGTAATACAACAAAATGTGGGAAAAGTCAAGGGGTGTGAATACTTTCTAAAGGCATTGTATCATATAAAATTGAACAATTAAGTGTTTTTTTCCCCTCATCAATCTACACACAATAACCCAAAATGACAATGTGAAAACAGCTTTTTAGATTCTTTTGCAAATTTATCAAAAATAAAAAACAAAAATACATTAATTACATAAGTATTCAGACCCTTTGCTATGAGACTCGAAATTGAGTTCAGGTGCATCCTGTTTCCATTAATCATCCTTGAGATGTTTCTACAACTTGGAGTCCACCTGTGGTAAATTCTATTGATTGGACATGCTTTGGAAAGGCACTCACCTGTCTATATAAAGGTCCCACGGTTGACAGTGCATGTCAGAGGAAAAACCAAGCCATGAGGTTGAAGGAATTGTCCGTAGAGTTCAGAGACAGGATTGTTTCGAGGCCCAGATCTGGGGAATGGTACCAGAAAATGTCTGCAGCATTGAAGGTTCCTAAGAACACAGTGGCCTCGATCATCCTTTATTGGAAGAAGTTTGGAACCAGGGAGGTGACCAAGAACCAGATGGTCACTCTGACAAAGCTCCAGAGTTCCTCTGTGGAGATGGGGGAACCTTTCAGAAGGACAACCATCTCTGCAGCACTCCACCAATCAGGCTTTTATGGTTAAGTGGCAAGATGGAAGCCACTCCTCAGTAACAGCCATACGACAGCCAACTTAGATTTTGCTAAAAGGCACCTAAAGGACTCTCAGACCATGAGAAACAAGATTCTCTGGTCTGATGAAACCAAGATTGAACTCTTTGGCCTTAATGCCAAGTGTCACGTCTGGAGGAAACCTAAGGGGCGGCAGGTATCCTAAGGTTAGAGCGTTGGACTAAATAAGAATTCATTCTTAACTGACTTGCCTAGTTAAATAAAGGTCAAATAAAGAAGCATGGTTGTGGCAGCACCATGCTGTGGGGATGTTTTCAGGGACTGGGAGACTAGTCAGGATCGAGGGAAAAATTAACTGAGCAAAGTACAGAGAGATCCTTGATGAAAACCTGCTCCAGAGCGCTCAGGACCTCAGACTGGGGCCAAGGTTCACCTTCCAACAGGACAACGAGCCTAAGCACACAGTCAAGACAACGCAGGAATGGCTTCATAAAAGTCTTTGAATGTCCTTGAGTGGCCCAGCCAGAGCCCGGACTTGAACCTGATCTAACATCTCTGGAGAGACCTGAAAATAGCTGCGCAGCGACACTCCCCATCTAACCTGACAGAGCTCGAGAAGATCTGCAGAGAAGAAGGGGAGAAACTCCCCAAATACAGGTGTTCAAGCTTGTAGCATCATACCCAAGAAGACTTGAGGCTGTAATCGCTGCCAAATGTGCTTCAACAAAGAAATGAGTAAAGGGTCTGAAAACTTATGTAAATGTGATATTTCAGTTTTTATTTTATTTTATAAGTTTGCAAAAATGTCTAAAAACCTGTTGTTGCTTTATCATTATGGGGTATTGTGTGTAGATTGAGGGGGGGGGGAACAATTTAATCCATTTAAGAATAGCAAAATGTAGAAAAAGTCCAGGGGTGTGAATACTTTCCGAATGTACTATGTATACATGTATGTAAGTGTTTGTCACAACAGAACAGTCAGAGCATGGAGTTCCCTTGTCAGAGTCAACCTATAGACAGGTCCTCTGATGGGGGTCCTCTCTGATGAGTCGGCACTTCAGATCTCTCTTGATGTCTGATTATTGTATGGTGTGTGTGAACTAGATTTGTAGAATTTGATGAATTGCACTGCCTGCCCCATGGGTAGCCTCAGTGTTGGGAGGGGAAATCTATTCCTTTTGCTTCAATCAAACTTCCCCTCCTGTCTGCACAGTGTTCCGTGTGGACCTTCTATATATGCAGATTTTCATTTGAGAGGACCTCGCGGACGGCTGAGAGAGTGGAAGATGTCAATTTGGTGTAAGGGGAGAAGATCCCCGTCAAAGAAGATCCCCGTCAGAGAGTATATTATATGAACAGACATGTACTGTACACACAGACATGTACTGTACACACAGACATGTACTGTACACACAGACATGTACTGTACACACAGACATGTACTGTACACACAGACATGTACTGTACACACAGACATGTACTGTACACACAGACACTGAGGTTTCTCTCTCACAGGATATGTGTTGGGCAAACTCATCTGTCAGGAGGTGATGGGGGATTGTGGGAGGCTAGCGAACTAGGCCATCACTTGAAAGAAATAATCATCACTTCTCCCACAATGCACTACCCACTGTGCCCCTCTCTCACAGTAGGAGTGCTGATCTAGGATATGTTCATACAATCTTATCCATTAGGATCAGCACTCCTACTCTGACAATCTGGTCTACCCTCCCTACTATTATAGCTTAGCCTTAGATGAACTCGAAGTGAAACCTTTGAAGCTACTAAACTAGAGAACAAACATGAAAAACTAGAGGCTCAAACAATACAAATAGACGGAAATGGGGGGGAAAACTGAAATCTAATAGAATGAGAATACGACTACATTATCCGATGCAAAACAGAAATTCATGAAGCACTGAAACTAAACGTATAAATGTACAAGGAGATCCACATAACATTTGTTTTTTATAAGCACTAGGAACAAACAGCGAAAACTTTACATCTGCACACACGCATAATTCCTCAGCGCTTCGCTGTACAGAACTCTGGCAATGCAGATCTCGCCTCCCCATCTCCGACTCGGACAATTACTCCATCATTGTGAGTGGAAGAAAACACTTTCAAGGACTGGCACTTGTGAAGGGCAGACTGCCAGGCAATTAAGGCTGTGACAGCCAGAAGTCAGGCTTTTCAGCACATTGGACATTATTATCGCTCTGGGTCTTCTGAGAGCTGCCACTCTGGAATAAAGGCCTTAAAGGGATAGTTCACTTTTCTACTTCGTTTCCCCTCCACAACTTCTAGCTTATTTTCAACTTCCATAAGGTGTCTTGTAGTTTAGTGTTTAGTGTGGTGTGTAGTGTAGTGTAGTGTAGTGTAATTGTATACTGGTGTCGTATGGTGTGGTGTAGTGTGGTGTGTAGTGTAGTGTGGTGTAGTGTAATTGTATACTGGTGTCGTATGGTGTGGTGTAGTGTGGTGTGGTGTGTAGTGTAGTTTACTTTAGTGTCGTGTAGTGCCTCCAAACAGTGGCCATTTTCTTCCCTTTTCCGGTGTGTTTGGGGACGTGACGTTAGGCCTAGATACTGTACTGTACATAGAGTAGTCTAGAAGGTTAGACCTAGATACTGTACATAGAATAGTCTAGAAGGTTAGACCTAGATACTGTACATAGAGTAGTTTATTAAAAGTTATAGAAGGAACACGGACAATGCTTCAGAATGCAGCTTTGGTTCTAGAATATTACAATAACATAACATAAATGTCACTCATGACCCCATTCCTGATCTTTTCAGGGGAGTAAGTGCATGTATAAATACTCAGGAGGGGGCCTTGTGGAGGTGGAAACATGCTCTTTGCACTCCCACCCCATTCCCCGTCTGTCTGTGGCCCAGGTGCTTAAAATCCATCCTGCCGCTGCAATGGCGATAATCAACAAAGGCATTGCCCTGCCGGCGGGTCAGTGATCCCTCAGGTGAGCAAGTCATCACATTGCTAACGTAGCTCTGCCTGTGTTCACCAGATACCACAGCAATGAGGAGACCGCCGCCGAAACAAAGGCGGTTCTGCCGAGTTGTTCTGAGGAGTTATTTCAGGAAAGAGAGGAGAGCTCCACTCAATCACTCAATCACTTAGTTATAGTCCCTAGTTATTTACAGATGATCTAATTATTTTGTAGCTTTGTCAACTGTGTGTGTTTTCTATACCTGTTCGCATCACTCACTGTATGCTTTACAGACGCTCCCCAACCAATGAGGAGGGAGAGAGAAAGAGAGAGGTTAAGAATCAGTGTGGGAGAAAGACAGACTGACGGACGGACGGACAGAACAGAGAGAGCCAAAGAGAGCAATAATAGATAGATTGCATGAGAAGAGAAAAACAGCAGAGAGAAAAGAAGAGAAGTTGCAGATAGACAAACACAGACCAGACAGCAATGCTAGAAGTAATTCCATCCTGCTATAAAAATAAGAGGCGGTAACGTGCAGCCTCGATGAGGTGTAGAGCCCGGACACTATAGCCACTCCTGGGACTGAGAGACCAAGCCATGTAGGCCAGTAGGCGCCAGTCTCCCCAGGGGGCTCCCGTAGGAGCCAGTCTCCCCAGGGGGCTCCCGTAGGCGCCAGTCTCCCCAGGGGGCTCCCGTAGGAGCCAGTCTCCCCAGGGGGCTCCCGTAGGCGCCAGTCTCCCCAGGGGGCTCCCGTAAGAGCCAGTCTCCCCAGGGGGCTCCCGTAGGCGCCAGTCTCCCCAGGGGGCTCCCGTAGGCGCCAGTCTCCCCAGGGGGCTCCCATAGGCGCCAGTCCCCCCAGGGGGCTCCCGTAGGCACCAGTCCCCCCAGGGGGCTCCCGTAGGAGCCAGTCTCCCCAGGGGGCTCCCGTAGGCGCCAGTCTCCCCAGGGGGCTCCCGTAGGCGCCAGTCTCCCCAGGGGGCTCCCGTAGGCGCCAGTCTCCCCAGGGGGCTCCCGTAGGCGCCAGTCTCCCCAGGGGGCTCCCGTAGGCGCCAGTCTCCCCAGGGGGCTCCCGTAGGCGCCAGTCTCCCCAGGGGGCTCCCTTAGGCGCCAGTCTCCCCAGGGGGCTCCCGTAGGCGCCAGTCTCCCCAGGGGGCTCCCGTAGGCGCCAGTCTCCCCAGGGGGCTCCCGTAGGCGCCAGTCTCGCCAGGACAATAATAAAGTCTTTAGATGAGGTTTCAACTCAGCTTTAATGGTTATCTGCTAGGTGATGATGCTTTTATCAAAAGCTGTGCTGGAACAAGGATATGTGATCTATAGAATATGCCAGCCGTATCCCAATCAGAGCCTGGAGGTCCAGATCACTTAATGGTTTGCTGTTCTACCTGTTCATTTTATTGAAAATGTAACTTTTATTGAATATTTAACTTTTATTTTATATTTAACTAGGCAAGTCAGTTAAGAACACATTCTTATTTACAATCACGGCCTAGGAACAGTGGGTCAACTGCCTTGTTCAGGGGCAGAACGACAGATTTTTACCTTATCAGTTCGGGGATTCGATCTGAAAACATTTTGGCTACAGGTCCAACGCTCTAACCACTAGGCTACCTGCCGCCCCTAATTAATAGCACCCACCAGGTGTCCCAGGTCAAGATCAGTCCCTGATTAGAGGGGACCAATGAAAATCAGCAGTGGAACTGGCTTCGAGGTCCAGATTTGAATTTGTCTTATGTAATGATGTAATTTGCAGTTCATCAGGAGTCTACTCATATTTAAATAAGCCTAGAATGTTGTGGGTCTGTGCCATTATTTACATTTACATTATCTTATAGGTCGTCATGACAACACATTTCAACATGACTAGCCCTAGTATAGATCTTGCCTGTTCACAGAGCAACACTTATGATCTATGTGGGTGTTTTACTTCCTTTAGTTGACTGCACTGATTGTAAATGGCTCTGAATAACAATAACTTGGAGCAACACCAAACCACAGTACTGTTAGGTTACATTGTAACCCACAATTGCCTTCTGAGGCACCAAAGCACAGTTTCCAATACTAGCCAGCAGCATACCACACTGCATCCCACTGGCTTGGCTCTGAAACTAAGTGGTGCTGCTAGAAGTGGTGTTGAAGGGCCAGTAGGAGACACTCTTTCCTTTGGTCTAAAACAATATCCCAATGCTGCAGAGCAGTGATTGGTGACATTTCACTGTGTAGGATGCTGTCTTTCAGATAGGATGTTAAACTGGTGTCCTGACTTCTCTGTAGTCACTAAAGATCCCATGGTAAGAGTAGGAGTGTTAACCCTGGTGTCCTGGCTAAATTCCCAACCTGACCACCTAATCATCCCCAGCTTCTAATTGGCTCATCCATCTCCCCTGTAACTATTCCCCAGGTTGTTGCTGTGAATGAGAATGTGTTCTCAGACAAATTACCTGGTCAAATAAAGGGAAAAATACAAAATCCCCAAAACATTTTGAAGGCTGCAGCTGCATTGAGACATTACATAATTATTGTGGTCCAACTTGCTGCACCAGCTGTTTGAGAGACGTTATTTAAAAGAAACTCCACGTTAGGTATACCACACACACCCCCTCTCTGGCCTGTTCCTCTGTATGCAGTAGTAGAGGTTGTGCAGGTTGAGCGGCTGAGTGGCTGTGACACATTATCTGCGTGGCTCATATAGCCCTCCACGCCCACAAAGCTGTTAATGAGACGGATCCATCAGAACATGGCAGGAGAATGTGCCCTCCTGTTCTCTGCCAGACACAGGAGAAGAACGAGAGAGGGGGATCGAGAGAGTATCAGAGAGAGATTGTGGAGAGAGGTTGAGAGCTGAGCGCTAAGTTGGTGAGTCTCTGGGATCTCTTTTAAAACTGTATGCTGCTGTTGTCAGCTCAACGGCCATTTAGCTTTTTGTTTTTGGGAGGCAGTACACATGCAATGAGATATTTAATAGATAAGAAAGTTCTGTATGAACTCATACTTGTCACAGTAGTTTTACGTTGAGGTGGAACGACCCTTTGAGCTCAACCTTTAATATCTTTGTCATCTTGTGCGAAAGCGTTGGACCCTGACACAGGGCTGGGAAACTGGCGCTTTGTTCTAAAGGTGGTCGAAAATCACTCATCTCTGGTCCCCCATGTAAAGTTAGGGCACAGGAAGTGACACTCCAAAAGACTTCTGACAAGGTACTACCAAATACAAGGTTCTACAAACTACAAGGTTCCACTTGTTCTGAGAACTTAGTCCATTTCTCCAGAATATCCTTCTGGGTCCTTCTGTAGCTCAGTTGGTAGAGCATGGCGCTTGTAACGCCAGGGTAGTGGGTTCAATCCCCGGGACCACCCATACGTAGAATGTATGCACACATGACTGTAAGTCGCTTTGGATAAAAGCGTCTGCTAAATGGCATATATATATATACATATATATATCCTTCTGCTGAGGGCAGAACCATGAAAAGAGATGAATGAATAAGGCAAAAAGAGAGCAAATAGAGAAATGAGAGCAAGAGATAAATAGAGTTGACATTTCACAGTCTTGACAGTGAGGTCACTGTGTCGAGCAGGTTAGGTGGTAAATCCTAGTTGTACTGACACTCTGCCATCATTTTGGATCAAATAGTCAGGGTTAGGTTGGCCTGGTAGAGGCCAGCTAAGGAGATTTGAGCAGGAACATTGCTAACGATGGAGGTACAGCCTCCCACCTTGATGATCCATAGAGAGACAAATAACATCCTATTTGGGTTAACGTATCGCTCTGTTCCATAATCTCAACAACATGGGCATTGCCCTTAACTTCACACCCAATGTGAAGTAAAGGTAGCCTAGTGGTGAGAGTGTTGGGCCAGTATCCGAAAGGTTGCTGGATCAAATCCCAGAGCTGACAAGATAAAAATATGTAATTCTGCCCCTGAGCAAGGCAGTTAACCCACTGGTCCCTGAGCCCCGAACACGTGGATGTTGATTAAGGCAGCCCCCTGCACCTCTCTGATTCAGAGGGGTTGGGTTAAATGCAGAAGACGTATTCAGCTGTACAACTGACTAGGTATCCCCCTTTCCCTTATACTCCGAATTTCAGCTTCTCCAACAGTACTGGCTTTAACCGCTATTCCATTACTCCAAATAACATCTACTGATCGAGCCAACGTTCCCACATTTCAGCTTCCCCAACAGTACTGGCTTTAACCGCTATTCCATTACTCCAAATAACATCTACTGATCTAGTCAACGTTCCCACATTTCAGCTTCTCCAACAGTACTGGCTTTAACCGCTATTCCATTACTCCAAATAACATCTACTGATCTAGCCAACGTTCCCACATTTCAGCTTCTCCAACAGTACTTGGCTTTAACCGCTATTCCATTACTCCAAATAACATCTACTGATCTAGCCAACGTTCCCACATTTCAGCTTCCCCAACAGTACTGGCTTTAACCGCTATTCCATTACTCCAAATAACATCTACTGATCGAGCCAACGTTCCCACATTTCAGCTTCCCCAACAGTACTGGCTTTAACCGCTATTCCATTACTCCAAATAACATCTACTGATCTAGCCAACGTTCCCACATTTCAGCTTCTCCAACAGTACTGGCTTTAACCGCTATTCCATTACTCCAAATAACATCTACTGATCTAGCCAACGTTCCCACATTTCAGCTTCCCCAACAGTACTGGCTTTAACCGCTATTCCATTACTCCAAATAACATCTACTGATCTAGCCAACGTTCCCACATTTCAGCTTCCCCAACAGTACTGGCTTTAACCGCTATTCCATTACTCCAAATAACATCTACTGATCTAGCCAACGTTCCCACATTTCAGCTTCCCCAACAGTACTGGCTTTAACCGCTATTCCATTACTCCAAAGCTGACTGTTTCACTGATTCATATACCTCGACATATCTGGCCATCGCCACAATCTCTAAGGCTCCTATCTACGGTCTCAAACAATATACATAGTTGGATTAACTTTGAAGATTGATATCTGTCTGAGACGCTGTATGAATACAAATGAATATAGATGCTTAAGCTCGGCACAGTGTTTGAGGTTTACACACTCGTAGTCCCAAATAGATATGTTGACAATCCTGAGAGACCACAGGTCTGTTTCTGACCATTACCAACTAGCATACCAGCGACATTCTGAGAACCAAAAGTTTTCATTGCATAAAGGACAGATAAGAGGAGATGAGTCACTCACTGTTCTTGGAGGATAAAATCCACGTTCTCCCGAGACACCTGTCCCGTCACGGGGTGCCGGAACGACGTGGTCCTCTGGTTATGGCTGTGACAGGACCAGAGGATAAGAGAAGGAAGTGGGGGGTGGAGGGTGGAGGAGAGGTGGGGGATGAAACAGAGTGGAACAAAATTAGCATCCCTGGCTGTCGAATCAGTCTGTGGTCATCGCGCTGGATTGTCACCCCCTTCCAACTCACATGTGGACACAAGCTGATCATTCTCTAGGGGCGTAGCAAGTTTCAAACGCCCCCTAACCCCACCCTCCTACCCCCCCAGACTTTCCCAGGCGTGTGTAGAATGTGAAGGGGGCAGTGGCCCCCACCCTGGACAGCTCCTATGATCTCCTCCTAAAGTGTTAGGCTCAGCATGAAACACCGGACACATGGAAAGAGAAGGCTGTCAGGCCAGGCAGGGCCTCCATCGATTCCTCCCTCAGCCAGTGACACAGGGTGAGAGGTCAGCCAGGCAGGGCCTCCATCGATTCCCCCCTCAGCCAGTGACACAGGGTGAGAGAGGTCAGCCAGGCAGGGCCTCCATCGATTCCTCCCTCAGCCAGTGACACAGGGTGAGAGAGGTCAGCCAGGCAGGGCCTCCATCGATTCCTCCCTCAGCCAGTGACACAGGGTGAGAGAGGTCAGCCAGGCAGGGCCTCCATCGATTCCTCCCTCAGCCAGTGACACAGGGTGAGAGGTCAGCCAGGCAGGGCCTCCATCGATTCCTCCCTCAGCCAGTGACACAGGGTGAGAGAGGTCAGCCAGGCAGGGCCTCCATCGATTCCTCCCTCAGCCAGTGACACAGGGTGAGAGAGGTCAGCCAGGCAGGGCCTCCATCGATTCCTCCCTCAGCCAGTGACACAGGGTGAGAGAGGTCAGCCAGGCAGGGCCTCCATCGATTCCTCCCTCAGCCAGTGACACAGGGTGAGAGAGGTCAGCCAGGCAGGGCCTCCTTCGATTCCTCCCTTAGCCAGTGACACAGGGTGAGAGAGGTCAGCCAGGCAGGGCCTCCATCGATTCCTCCCTCAGCCAGTGACACAGGGTGAGAGAGGTCAGCCAGACAGGGCCTCCATCGATTCCTCCCTCAGCCAGTGACACAGGGTGAGAGAGGTCAGCCAGGCAGGGCCTCCTTCGATTCCTCCCTCAGCCAGTGACACATGGTGAGAGGTCAGCCAGGCAGGGCCTCCATCGATTCCTCCCTCAGCCAGTGACACATGGTGAGAGGTCAGCCAGGCAGGGCCTCCAGCGATTCCCCCCTCAGCCAGTGACACATGGTGAGAGAGGTCAGCCAGGCAGGGCTTCCATCGATTCCTCCCTCAGCCAGTGACACATGGTGAGAGAGGTCAGCCAGGCAGGGCCTCCATCGATTCCTCCCTCAGCCAGTGACACAGGGTGAGAGAGGTCAGCCAGGCAGGGCCTCCTTCGATTCCTCCCTCAGCCAGTGACACAGGGTGAGAGAGGTCAGCCAGGCAGGGCCTCCATCGATTCCTCCCTCAGCCAGTGACACAGGGTGAGAGAGGTCAGCCAGGCAGGGCCTCCATCGATTCCTCCCTCAGCCAGTGACACATGGTGAGAGAGGTCAGCCAGGCAGGGCCTCCATCGATTCCTCCCTCAGCCAGTGACACAGGGTGAGAGAGGTCAGCCAGGCAGGGCTTCCATCGATTCCTCCCTCAGCCAGTGACACATGGTGAGAGAGGTCAGCCAGGCAGGGCCTCCATCGATTCCTCCCTCAGCCAGTGACACAGGGTGAGAGAGGTCAGCCAGGCAGGGCCTCCTTCGATTCCTCCCTCAGCCAGTGACACAGGGTGAGAGAGGTCAGCCAGGCAGGGCCTCCATCGATTCCTCCCTCAGCCAGTGACACAGGGTGAGAGAGGTCAGCCAGGCAGGGCCTCCATCGATTCCTCCCTCAGCCAGTGACACAGGGTGAGAGAGGTCAGCCAGGCAGGGCCTCCTTCGATTCCTCCCTCAGCCAGTGACACATGGAAAGAGAAGGCTGTCAGGCCAGGCAGGGCCTCCATCGATTCCTCCCTCAGCCAGTGACACAGGGTGAGAGAGGTCAGCCAGGCAGGGCCTCCATCGATTCCTCCCTCAGCCAGTGACACAGGGTGAGAGAGGTCAGCCAGGCAGGGCCTCCTTCGATTCCTCCCTCAGCCAGTGACACATGGAAAGAGAAGGCTGTCAGGCCAGGCAGGGCCTCCATCGATTCCTCCCTCAGCCAGTGACACAGGGTGAGAGAGGTCAGCCAGGCAGGGCCTCCATCGATTCCTCCCTCAGCCAGTGACACAGGGTGAGAGAGGTCAGCCAGGCGGGGCCTCCATCGATTCCTCCCTCAGCCAGTGACACATGGTGAGAGAGGTCAGCCAGGCGGGGCCTCCATCGATTCCTCCCTCAGCCAGTGACACAGGGTGAGAGAGGTCAGCCAGGCAGGGCCTCCAGCGATTCCCCCCTCAGCCAGTGACACAGGGTGAGAGAGGTCAGCCAGGCAGGGCCTCCATCGATTCCTCCCTCAGCCAGTGACACAGGGTGAGAGAGGTCAGCCAGGCAGGGCCTCCATCGATTCCTCCCTCAGCCAGTGACACATGGTGAGAGAGGTCAGCCAGGCAGGGCCTCCATCGATTCCCCCCTCAGCCAGTGACACAGGGAGAGGACCGTCAGGTATGGTAGCATCCCAAATGGGACCCTAATCCCTACATAGTGTACTACCTTTGAGAAGCCTTGGTCAATGGTTGCGCACTATGTAGGGAATAGGGTGCAATTTGGCACGCAGACAAGTGACAGGCGCACACTTGACAGGGGCACACTTGGCAACACAGCACCCTCCCAACAGATTCCCTCCATCAGATCCCTGTACAGGGGGTGCTGCTGTCCTTGTTCCTGTCAGTTTCTGTTCCTGTAGGAGCTGATGTGGAGTGACAGCTGAGAGCTCACTTCCTGGTTTTAAGGAAGGAAAAAAGCCCTCTGGTCCAATACACACAGTGATGTGTGAAGAGGCTGCAGTTACACTATTTATCTTTATAGAGTTAGTATCCTATGTAGTGCACTACTTTCCACCAGAGCCCTATGTGGTGCACTACTTTCCACCAGAACCCTATGGACCATTGTCAAAAGTAGAGCACTCAATAGCGAACAGGGTTCAATTTGGGACACAACACAGGCAAATACACACAATGCTCTAGATAGGAATATGTCTCTGAGGACAAATCAAACTGAATCAAAGAAAATTATTTTAGAAAAGGTTGTACTGCTGTCTAGGTGGATAGAGGACCGAGTATTAGCGATAAAGGCTGAACCGAAATGAAAGCGCTGCCCAGGGGATGGCAGTGCCACTCACCTAAGATGGTGACATGCTCACATATCCCCATCAAATTCAACAGCAAAATGGAATATTACACTGATGTCATCCAACATCATTGCTTGTAAACAACCAGTGCCAGTTCCAGGTCCTAAAGGCGTTATACAATAGAGAAAAGCACTGGGCTTTTGCCTGCTCCCAACCTGCTCCCAACCTGCTCCCAACCTGCTCCCAACCTGCTCCCAACCTCAAATTCTTATTTACAATGACGACAAACACCGGCCAAACCTCGGACGACGCTGGGCCGCCCTATGCGATTCCCAATCACGTCCGGTTGTGATACAGCCTAGAATCAAACCAGGGTATCTGTAGTGACGCCTCAAGCACTGAGATGCCTTAGACCACTTTGCCACTCGGGAGTCAACCAAATCAGTCATGAAAAAGCCCATTGACAATTGGCTATTGGGAATGATATTATAGATAGGGTCTTCAGGTTCACCAGCTGTACCAGCCACCGACTAACACAGAACCAGCTGTCCCAAACACCGACTAACAGACAGAACCAGCTGTCCCAGCCACCGACTAACAGACAGAACCAGCTGTCCCAGCCACCGACTAACAGACAGAACCAGCTACCGACTAAGACAGAACCAGCTGTCCCAGCCACCGACTAACAGACAGAACCAGCTGTCCCAGCCACCAACTAACAGACAGAACCAGCTGTCCCAGCCACCAACTAACAGACAGAACCAGCTGTCCCAGCCACCAACTAACAGGCAGAACCAGCTGTCCCAGCCACCGACTAACAGGCAGAACCAGCTGTCCCAGCCACCGACTGACATACAGAACCAGCTGTCCCAGCCACCGACTAACATACAGAACCAGCTGTCCCAGCCACCGACTAACATACAGAACCAGCTGTCCCAGCCACCGACTAACATACAGAACCAGCTGTCCCAGCCACCGACTAACAAACAGAACCAGCTGTCCCAGCCACCGACTAACAAACAGAAACAAATCAATGCTCATTTATTTCATAATCTGATATTTGATGATTGGAAGCCATTTTCCATAGTGCATGCATGGCATCAATGTCACGCCAGTCAGAGGGTCGGAAATAGCCAGCGATATTGAGTTTTGTGGTGTCGTTTAAGAGCGTGGTAACAAAAGGCCTGGTTTGAGGACTGAGGAACATTAATGCAGTTTAATTTGGGGGTAGTTCCTGGTAGTTTCTTGGGGTAGATGTTTAGGGTATTCTCTGGTATTTGGGGTTTGTTTCTGGTAGTTTGGTATTTTGGAGTTGTTTGGGGGTATAGGTGTTAGAATTATTATGAATAAATGAATAAACAATATCCCCATTTCAAATAGAACTGTAACTAAGTAAACTTATACTCTGTTTTATTATATCTGATTAACAATATGAGTTCATAAAGTGGGATTGTGTGACACGGACAAGAAGTATTTAAAGTTAATGAACACCATTCCAACTAGGAAGAAATAAATGGATTGTGGATTAAGTAAACAGATATGTTTGAACCGACGAAACTGAGCTCTGGGGTGTTTTAGATAAGACAGTGAGTGCATTCCTAGGTTTTCTGTTAATTAGAACTGTCAGCTAAGTGGTGATTGATAATGTTGAGGAGTCAAAAGTTAATTCAATTATGTTGTGTGACCTGGGAGTGTGTTAGTAAGTTAGAATGAACTTTTAACCTCACTTTGTCCTGGTCGAGAGGAGGGGATTCTGTTAAGCAATGAAATGACATCATGTTATTTATTGTATATAAACTGTTGCTCGTGGTAACGTGGCAGCGCGGTCCGAGAATAAATTCTTACCTATTATTGAAATGGCTGGTCTCCGTCTATTTTATGCAAACAAGAAACTTACAAATTCTCATACAATAGATTGAGGGTTTTCAATTAATGAATACACACTGGTATGATTCAATTACAGTAACAATAGGACCCCATAAATGTTAGCGCTCTATCTAGCTAGTTTTGAGAATGCTGTGGAAGTACCTGGATAAAGACACAGGTGGAACGGACAACCACAGAAAACCCTAACAAGGAGAGGGTAGATCTCAGCAGTAATGTCAGTGGGTTATTTAGAGGGTAGAACTCAGCAGTAATGTCAGTGGGTTATTTAGAGGGTAGAGCTCAGCAGTAATGCCAGTGGGTTATTTAGAGGGTAGAGTTCAGCAGTAATGCCAGTGGGTTATTTAGAGGGTAGAGTTCAGCAGTAATGCCAGTGGGGTATTTAGAGGGTAGAGTTCAGCAGTAATGCCAGTGGGTTATTTAGAGGGTAGAGTTCAGCAGTAATGCCAGTGGGTTATTTAGAGGGTAGAGTTCAGCAGTAATGCCAGTGGGTTATTTAGAGGGTAGAGCTCAGCAGTAATGTCAGTGGGTTATTTAGAGGGTAGAGCTCAGCAGTAATGTCAGTGGGTTATTTAGAGGGTAGAGCTCAGCAGTAATGCCAGTGGGTTATTTAGAGGGTAGAGCTCAGCAGTAATGCCAGTGGGTTATTTAGAGGGTAGAGTTCAGCAGTAATGCCAGTGGGTTATTTAGAGGGTAGAGTTCAGCAGTAATGCCAGTGGGTTATTTAGAGGGTAGAGTTCAGCAGTAATGTCAGTGGGTTATTTAGAGGGTAGAGATCAGCAGTAATGTCAGTGGGTTATTTAGAGGGTAGAGCTCAGCAGTAATGTCAGTGGGTTATTTAGAGGGTAGAGCTCAGCAGTAATGCCAGTGGGTTATTTAGAGGGTAGAGTTCAGCAGTAATGCCAGTGGGTTATTTAGAGGGTAGAGTTCAGCAGTAATGCCAGTAGGTTATTTAGAGGGTAGAGTTCAGCAGTAATGCCAGTGGGTTATTTAGAGGGTAGAGTTCAGCAGTAATGCCAGTGGGTTATTTAGAGGGTAGAGTTCAGCAGTAATGTCAATGGGTTATTTAGAGGGTAGAGCTCAGCAGTAATGTCAGTGGGTTATTTAGAGGGTAGAGCTCAGCAGTAATGTCAGTTGGTTATTTAGATGGTAGAGCTCAGCAGTAATGCCAGTGTGTTATTTAGAGGGTAGAGCTCAGCAGTAATGTCAGTGGGTTATTTAGAGGGTAGAGCTCAGCAGTAATGCCAGTGGGTTATTTAGAGGGTAGAGCTCAGCAGTAATGCCAGTGTGTTATTTCGATCAACCTGTATGGTGTTTTTTAAGAGAAAGCAGACATTTCTTCTCAAGGGCTGTTATGGAAAGGTATTTACCTCAAATGTGTTGTCTTTTTTTTGTCATTTAGCAGACTTACAAGAGCAATTGGGGCAATTAAGTGCCTTGTTCAAGGGCACATCGACAGAGCCTTATCGGCTCAGGAGTTCGAACAAGTAACCTGTCAGTTACTGGCCCAATGCTCTAACCACTAGGCTACCTGCTGACATAGAACGTCTGATGGGGTATGTGAGGAAACTCCAGTCTGGATTAGTACAGCATTTAATCTACATTTGCTTTATCTGATCCCATTTCAGACTCAATTTAAGTTTCCAATGGGTGTGAAACGTGTGTGTGTGTGTGTGTGTGTGTGTGTGTGTGTGTGTGTGTGTGTGTGTGTGTGTACTACACAAGCGTGTGTGTGTGTGGACTGTAAAAGCAGGCTGGGCTTAGCAGGGCGATTGAAGTGCTGTGTTCTGTCAGAGGCTCCGTACGCAGGTGCTGTGTTCTGTCAGAGGCTCCGTACGCAGGTGCTGTGTTCTGTCAGAGGCTCCGTACGCAGGTGCTGTGTTCTGTCAGAGGCTCCGTACGCAGGTGCTGTGTTCCGTCAGAGGCTCCGTACGCAGGTGCTGTGTTCCGTCAGAGGCTCCGTACGCAGGTGCTGTGTTCTGTCAGAGGCTCCGTACGCAGGTGCTGTGTTCCGTCAGAGGCTCCGTACACAGGTGCTGTGTTCCGTCAGAGGCTCCGTATGCAGGTGCTGTGTTCCGTCAGAGGCTCCGTATGCAGGTGCTGTGTTCCGTCAGAGGCTCCGTATGCAGGTGCTGTGTTCCGTCAGAGGCTCCGTATGCAGGTGCTGTGTTCCGTCAGAGGCTCCGTATGCAGGTGCTGTGTTCCGTCAGAGGATCCGTATGCAGGTGCTGTGTTCCGTCAGAGGATCCGTATGCAGGTGCTGTGTTCCGTCAGAGGCTCCGTATGCAGGTGCTGTGTTCTGTCAGAGGATCTGTAATGAGGCCTGTCAGGACACCGTCAGCAGCTAAGGGCTGTTATTGATGCGCGCACACAAACCTGTTAATGCACTGCCTCTCTGATCTCAACAGCAAACACACAACATTTCTATCAACAAAACCAGCCAGCGTTTGTACCACAAAGACATTGTCTGCTTCACTGTCAGGAGCGTCAGCAAAACCAAACAGACTGTTCCTATAATAGGCCTACGCCTGTCAGTCAAACTTGGCTGAAAACTATTTTCTCCTCACCCAGTACTGTCTGCATCTCCCTATCAGAAAGCAGACCACTATCACAGTGTTAGAGGCTGGAAGGTCATATGTGCTCTAGTGCATGTCTGTCTCCCTAATCGCACCCCATTCCCTATACAGTGCACTACTTTTGACTCTGTGGGCCCTTGTCAAAAGCAGTCCACTACATAGGGAATGGGGTATCATTTGGGACATAGACCATGCTGCAGACTGCTCTCTGCTTCAAAAACCTACTGGTGCCATGTGACCCTCCATCTGACTTGTCATAAGCAGTCGCCGGGTTACACAAACACACCGGGTTACGCAAACACACCGGGTTACACAAACACACCGGGTTACACAAACACACCGGGTTACACAAACACACCGGTTACACAAACACACCGGGTTACGCAAACACACCGGGTTACACAAACACACCGGGTTACAAACACACCGGGTTACACAAACACACAGGGTTACACAAACACACCGGGTTACACAAACACACCGGGTTACAAACAAACACAAACCGGGTTACACAAACACACCGGGTTACACAAACACACCGGGTTACAAACACACCGGGTTACACAAACACACACCGGGTTACACAAACACACCGGGTTACTCAAACACACCGGGTTACACAAACACACCGGGTTACTCAAACACACCGGGTTACACAAACACACCGGGTTACACAAACACACCGGGTTACTCAAACACACCGGGTTACACAAACACACCGGGTTACACAAACACACCGGGTTACACAAACACACCGGTTACACAAACACACCGGTTACTCAAACACACCGGTTACTCAAACACACCGGGTTACACAAACACACCGGGTTACACAAACACACCGGTTACACAAACACACCGGTTACACAAACACACCGGTTACTCAAACACACCGGTTACTCAAACACACCGGGTTACACAAACACACCGGGTTACACAAACACACCGGTTACACAAACACACCGGTTACACAAACACACCGGGTTACACAAACACACCGGTTACACAAACACACCGGGTTACTCAAACACACCGGGTTACACAAACACACCGGGTTACACAAACACACCGGTTACACAAACACACCGGGTTACACAAACACACCGGGTTACACAAACACACCGGGTTACTCAAACACACCGGGTTACACAAACACACCGGGTTACACAAACACACCGGGTTACACAAACACACCGGGTTACTCAAACACACCGGGTTACACAAACACACCGGGTTACACAAACACACCGGGTTACACAAACACACCGGGTTACACAAACACACCGGGTTACACAAACACACCGGGTTACACAAACACACCGGGTTACACAAACACACCGGGTTACACAAACACACCGGGTTACACAAACACACCGGGTTACACAAACACACCGGGTTACTCAAACACACCGGGTTACACAAACACACCGGGTTACTCAAACACACCGGGTTACACAAACACACCGGGTTACACAAACACACCGGGTTACACAAACACACCGGGTTACACAAACACACCGGGTTACACAAACACACCGGGTTACACAAACACACCGGGTTACACAAACACAAACACCGGGTTACACAAACACACCGGGTTACGGGTTACAAACACACCGGGTTACTCAAACACACCGGGTTACACAAACACACCGGGTTACACAAACACACCGGGTTACACAAACACACCGGTTACACAAACACACCGGGTTACTCAAACACACCGGGTTACACAAACACACCGGGTTACACAAACACACCGGGTTACACAAACACACCGGGTTACACAAACACACCGGGTTACACAAACACACCGGGTTACACAAACACACCGGGTTACACAAACACACCGGTTACACAAACACACCGGTTACTCAAACACACCGGGTTACACAAACACACCGGGTTACACAAACACACCGGGTTACACAAACACACCGGGTTACAAACACACCGGGTTACTCAAACACACCGGGTTACACAAACACACCGGGTTACACAAACACACCGGGTTACAAACACACCGGTTACTCAAACACACCGGGTTACACAAACACACCGGGTTACACAAACACACCGGGTTACACAAACACACCGGGTTACACAAACACACCGGGTTACACAAACACACCGGGTTACGCAAACACACCGGGTTACACAAACACACTATTCACCATGACAGCAGTCACACGGCCAAACAAAGACTCTTTCTACAAAGAGAAAGTGAGAGAGATAGAAACGGACGTCTGTCCATCTGTCGCCCCCACCCAAACAAACACACACTAAAGCCCCCCAATTTGAGAAGATTGACTAGACAACAGTGTGTAAATGCCTCTTATAAGATTGACTAGACAACAGTGTGTAAACATCTCTTGATAAAGGCTTGATCTCTGTGCATTCTCACTGTTTTCTCATGATAAAACCACACAAAAAAGAACAAAGGCCCCTATTGACAAAGCTTCTCAGAGTAGGAATGCTGATTTAGGATCAGGTCCACCTCTGTCCATATAAACTCTGAATATGGGCCCAGAATAAATTAAATCGCTGTCCATTTAGCTGTTGACACTACTTGTTTTATGGCACCTGTTTAACTAACGTTATTGGTGTATCTCCTATGCATTTCTCACCTCAGACATTGAGACACACCCTCCCAAGTCACTGATATATCAAAGGCTGAATACGTTGGCTTTGAACAGCGCCACTCTCTGGTTATGTCCCAAACTGCACCTTATTCCCCATACAGTGCACTACTTTTGACCAGGACCCATATGGACCCTGGTTAAAATGAGTGCACTAAATAGGGAATCGGGTGCGATTTGGGAAGCAACCTCCCCTCTCTCTGACGTCTCACCCTATCCTAAGTAGAGGCATTTGTCTCCATATCTACTGACACGAGAACGCTGACAGGTTTGCGAGAGCCCCGCCCTGCGAAAGATGGATTGCTTTGAAACCTCTATTTGATGAGTGGGTGTGTGTTCAGTCAAAGTTCAGGTCAATTTAAAAGGTGTCCAGATGAAATTTGTTTGAAATGCAAGGCAGAGGACAGACTAACATGGAGGACAAACGGAGGGAGGGAAGACAGATGGATGGAGGACGGACAGACAGACAGAGAGGGAGGACAGAGGGGTGTGTGTGTGTGTGTGTGTGTGTGTGTGTGTGTGTGTGTGTGTGTGTGTGTGTGTGTGTGTGTGTGTGTGTGTGTGTGTGTGTGTGTGTGTGTGTGTCCATGCATCTGTATGTGTGTACATGTATAAGTATATGTGTGTGTGTATGTGTGTACGTTTGTGGGTATGTGTGCGGTGGCATAGAAAGACATTTTAAGTAGCCCTTTGTATGGTATGTAGGCCGTCCATCATACAGCTAATAATTAGCCTTCCATCCCTCACGCTGGCTTTTGTTAAATGGTTTATTTCAACTTCATTTATTTCAGTTGCGCTCAGTAAAGCCTCTCCCTCAATCTAAATGAGAACTCTAAATCTCGATCTCTTTAAGTCTCAATCTAATCCCAGCTAAAGCTAGTATGCGCACCGGACTTGTACCATCATAACAGATTAATGGTTAGCTTTTGTAGCTGCACTGCACAACACTCTGTACATAATACTGCATAAGACCAGACTGTATATAATATCCAAGCCTCTCGCTCATTCTTTCCCTCGATTGATATAATTTAGTGTGAGCGCCATCAAAACAAAGGTTTTTAAATAGTTACATAAAAAAAGGTTAAAGCTGCAATATGTAACTTTTGGGAAACCTGACCAAATTAACAGAAATGTGAGATATAGATCTGTCATTCTCATTGAAAGCAAGTCTAAGGAGCGGTTGGTCTGTTCTACTGTGTGTGTGCTACTTCAATGCTTCCCGTTCTGAAAATACTATATTTCTGGTTATTTAAAATATATTTTACAGCGGTCTAGATGGTACAATGATTCTCTAAACTGTACTTGCTTGTTTTGTCAAAAACTGAAATAGGCAAACTATTAGAATTTTAGCAACCAGGAAATGGCAGAGCGATTTCTGCACAGTGCATCTTTAAGGGTTCAATCAAGCTGGCCTATTTTACCTGCTTCCACATGGTTACAGTTCTGTCTTTTACCCTGCTGCTCTGTAGTGGTGGTGGTGTGTCCCTGTCATAGGGAGGAATACTACCTGACCCGTACCTCACGCTCTCATGTCCTCTCTCCAGGCAATTGGCTTCCTAGTAGGACTGCACTGCAGCCTGGGATTTCATTCACAGTACAGTGAGAGGCAGTGACACAATGTAGCTTGGCTACAGATGACCACTGAGGAAGACCACTGTCTTACGTCCCCCGACACGCACGCACACACGCACGTGCGTGGAATGCCATAAAAGGAATCAGATCTATTGGGTAAACTAGAGTCTACAGATGCTTACGAGAACGGGGATGTCAGAGAAAGCTATGGCAATGGCCCAGAGAAAGTAGGCTCATTTATCAGTGTGGGCTGGCTGTGTGTAGAATCCGATTGGTGTGTCTGGCGGCACAAATCACTTTAATGAAGGTTATTAACCACACAGGATGACCACGGGACATTAAACTGATACACAGGCTCCATTAAAAACACCCATTTGACCATTGCCTCTCCTGTATCAGAGCGTAACAAGTCCCTTCTATTTTTGGGATGTTTGTTTTGCAGAAAACTCCAAGTCCTCTCAGTTCTCAGAGAGGCACTGTGTTCACCTCAAATAAATCAAATGTCATTTTGTTACATGCGCCAAATACAACAGGTGTAGACTTTACCGTGAAATGCTTACTTACGAACCCTTTCCCAACAATACAGAGTAAAAAATAAAAAAAATAAAAAAGGTAATAACGAAAAAAAGAATCAAGGAAATAGTAACAAAATAACGAGGCGATATACAAGGTGTACCAGTACTGAGTCAATGTACTGAGGTAACAGGTAGTTGAGGTAACATGTACATGTAGGTAGGGGGTAAAAGTGACTCGGCAATCAGGATAGATAATAAATAAGAGTAGCAGCAGAGTGTGAAAGTGTGTCTATTTCTGTCTGTGTGTGTGTGGGGGGGGTAGAGTCTAAGGTACTGGGTGAGTGTGTGGGTAGAGTCTAGGTAGTGGGTGAGTGTGTCGGTAGAGGCTAGGTAGTGGGTGAGTGTGTGGGTAGAGTCTAGGTAGTGGGTGAGTGTGTGGGTAGAGTCTAAGGTACTGGGTGAGTGTGTGGGTAGAGTCTAGGTAGTGGGTGAGTGTGTCGGTAGAGGCTAGGTAGTGGGTGAGTGTGTGGGTAGAGTCTAGGTAGTGGGTGAGTGTGTGGGTAGAGTCTAGGTAGTGGGTGAGTGTGTGGGTAGAGTCTAGGTAGTGGGTGAGTGTGTGGGTAGAGTCTGGGTAGTGGGTGAGTGTGTGGGTAGAGTCTAGGTAGTGTATGAGTGTGTGGGTAGAGTCTAGGTAGTGGGTGAGTAGAGTCTAGGTAGTGGGTGAGTGTGTGGGTAGAGTCAAGGTAGTGGGTGAGTGTGTGGGTAGAGTCTAGGTAGTGGGTGAGTGTGTGGGTAGAGTCTGGGTAGTGTATGAGTGTTGTGACGGCCCTGAATTTTCTGAACCGTCTCAGTGCAGCTCCTTCCAATAGGGCGCTTTCCCTTTAATTCCCAATTAAATAGCCAGCATCAGCTGCACGAAAGGGGGGTTGTGATGGAGACGTGCATGAGGATGTGTTCAACCCTCAGTTCCGAAGCTTCTCTATTCCGTTTGTTTTGTTGCCGTTAAACGTGTGTTTTGTAGCCTAAGAGAGTTTACCCAGGATCGGATCCACTCTTCGCGTCCCTGGACTACACCTCTCCGTTCTTCGTGGCCTTTCTCCGCTGGAGATCTATTGGCGGATTGTCTGACTGACCGACTGACTACCACATTTTTGTATACGGTATTTCATTTGTTTGGATGTGATGTATACTGTGATTTGTGTAGTTAGTGGTAGTTGAGGACTTAATTAAGAGTTGATCCGCTTTAAGGTTCTGTGGTAAAGTAATTGTTATATTGATTGTATGTTTAATACTGGGTTTACGCTACACGGAATGAACGGACAAACATCGCGTGACAAAAGTCACCTGAGTTCACTGAACTCCTTTACCGGGCAGGACTCTTTTTAGGCCCGAGGTACAGGACATTTCTGGAGGAACCAGAACTCATTGTGATATTATTATATGTGTGTGTGTAATCATTGTTGTTGCTAATACAACCCACGCAACAGAATATAGTTGTTTTTGAAGTTCTTTCCAATGTTTTAAGGGTTTATGAAAAGTTTATTTCCATCCTGACTTTTACATAAGTCCTTTGTATTGGTGTAGACTTGACGGACCAGATGGGACTCATTCCCACCCAAACTAAAAGGAGAAACCAATGTTTTCTCTGGTAGGCACAACCTACCTGGCACCCCTATAAATAATAACCTCAAGTCAAAACCGTTACATAAAAAATGGCACCCCAGATGGGACAGCTCAACATTGAGAACTAACCAAAGCAAATATTTTGTGTGGAATTAAAACAATGGATTCACCCCAAGATAATGTGCTCATCCATGTCATACCTGTCAATGGGAATACACAGGGCCATTCTGACCATCAAGCTGACAATACAAATCATAATGTGAATGGAGATAATGGAGTTGATTTGGGCCAGAGCCCTGGGAATCTGAATGCTCGGCCTGAGCCACAGGCCACAGGAGGTCTAACCAGTTACTCACTTATTGACATGGATCTGTGTGGAAGTACTGAGCTAGTCCTCCCTCTGACACCCAACCTTCCTCCATTGTCTGGTTTATCTCCAGAGGTTGTAGTCTTACAACTTCAAGGTGACATCCTTGATATTTGTCGGACTCAACAACATCTCCAAACTCTTATCCACCATAAATTCAAATGTCTGAGGGAAGAGCAACAACAGAGTGCCATAGAATTCAGAAACTCACTGAGCACTCTAACCCACACGCTGACAGAGCTCAGTGAGAGTGGAAGACGGGAAATGACTGGTGCCATGGACAGGCAGTTTGACTACCAACGAAACCAACTCACTGCCACTCTCCAATGGCGCCTGCAACATCACCACACTGAGGTCCTCAAGGACGTTAATTCTGTTTTTTCTCCCATGGTTAACACTGTAGACCACTTGCAGACAGAGCTCTCTAATTGTGTTAAAATGTTGGATGACGTGTCTGTGGACATGGCCTCCATTAGGCACAACTCCTTACACAGAGTTTCCCTGGTGTCCACTTCAGTTCAGACCACTGAGGGCCAAGCTGGCACCTCTGAACAGCCAAGACCAGGCCATGCTGCAGCCACCCCTTGCAGGATGCAATCCACCATGCATCCTGGTGTTCATTTTCATTGTCCGATAACGCCCTCCCCTCTACTTCCTCAATCCCTCCTAGCTCGTTTGTTCATGGTGATTTGAGTAGACGTCATGTGGGGGCGATGCCCATTAAATTGCAATTTCCCACCTTTGGGAAAAAAGATGACAGTCCTGATCCGCTAATGTATCTAGAAAGATGTCGTGACTTTCTTTCCCTCAATCCCCTGGCTGACGAAGAACTCCTTGCCACATTGAGGAATGTGTTGCATGGAACAGCTCGAGACTGGTGGGATGTGGCACGTCTCACCACTACCTCCTGGGCGGACTTTGAGGCCAAGTTTTCCTCTGCATTTCTATCTGAGGACTACACAGATGAATTGGCAGACAGAGTCAGAAATCGAGTACAAGGAGAGAAAGAGAGTATCCGTGACTTTGCATACGGTTACCACTCCCTGTGCAGAAGGTGGAAACCTGGCATTGAGGAGGAAGAGGTCATTAAATTGATCTTGAAGAACATCAACCCACTACTAGCCAGTCAACTCCGAGAACGAGTCACCACTGTCGATGGACTGGTTCGCTTGGGACAGCAGTTTGAGAAGGACAGAGAATGCCAACAGCAATATGACCAGAGAAAGAAACAGACACCCAAACAGTTACCCAAGACAGACCATCAACAACAGCCAGAGTCTCCAGCCAAGACCCCTCTCATGTTTTGTTGGAGATGTAGCCAAAAGGGACATTCTTCAGCTACATGTCCAAGACCGTATCAAGTAAACCCTTCCAGAAACCACAAATCACAACAGGCCAACACACCTAACTCTCTTCGCAGCAATGACCATCCTTCTCTGGGTGCTTTAACCAGAGCTGAAACCCCAAGAGTCACTGCCTACGCCCCCATCGACATCCCCTTCCTTTCAGTTAATACCGCACCAACTGGTGTTACCCCTGTCCATAGGCCCATGGACAGGAAGAGCCATCTTGGATACCGGGTCATCCTACACACTGCTCAATGAGAAACTGTGGAAGGAGGTTAACGGTCCACAATACAACTTGAAGCCGTGGACAGAAGGTCCACTCTATCTGGCTGATGGTGAGGCTAGACGACCCCTTGGATGGAGTGAGGTAGAGTTCCGCCTGTGTAACCGCTCCTATATGATTCCTTCTGTTATCCTACAAACCAGGAACCTTGCTTTTCCTGTCGTGTTGGGAATTGATTTCATGTACTTCAGTGGTGTCCAGATTGATATCGCACACAATTGCTACTGGTTTCCATACAATCCGAGCGAGAAGCATTTCTTCCAATCAGAAGCTATGAAGTTACATGATTGGGGTTCAAATGTGGCAGTCTTCTCTGCCATTGCTCCGGTACCACTAACCTCGATAATCCTTCTGACGATCTCCTTTACAGGCTGTGAGAAGAGCTCAGCTGGAACAGCCAGAGGAGTTAAGGCTGTTGGAACAGCTGCAGAATAATGCTGATGTATGTACTTCAAAGCTGGGACGCACCAGGCTCCTGAAGCACAAAATATTCCTTACACAGGAAATGCCGATCAAGCAAAAGCCATATCGTTTGTCCCCAGCGAAGCTAATCATCCAAAAGGGACTCATTAATGATATGTTAACACAAGATATAATAGAACGTTCCTCCTCTCCCTGGGCTGCTCCTGTTGTCCTCATCCCAAAAAAGACTGGTGGTCTTAGATTTTGTGTGGACTATAGGAAGACCAACAATGTTTCCCAGACTGATGCCTATCCTCTTCCCACCATCCATGAGATCCTGGAGTCATTGTCTGGCGCTGTTGTGTTCACTACCCTTGACCTCAATAGTGGTTATTGGCAGGTTGAGATGGACCAGGAAAGCAAGGACAAGACTGCGTTTGTCTGTGCCGAGGGCTTGTTTTCCTTTAAGGTGATGCCCTTTGGATTAAAGAATGCCCCTGCCACTTTCCAAAGACTCATGGAGATTGCGTTAGGTGAGCTCAAAGGGAAGATCTGTTTCGTCTACCTGGACGATATAATTATCTACTCTCAGAACAGAGAAAGACACTTTCAAGATCTTCAAGCGGTGTTGGACAAGCTAAGAGAAGCTGGTCTGACCTTAAATATGAAGAAGAGCAACTTCTGCCAAACCTCCCTGAAGTTCCTTGGCCATATTGTGTCTTTCGACGGCATTCATGTGGATCCTGAAAAGACAAAGGCTGTACAAGACTTCCCTGTGCCAACCACACTCAAGGCCCTTCAACGGTTCCTTGGTATGGCTGGATGGTACCATCGGTTTGTGTCGAACTTCTCCCAGGTGGCAGAACCCCTCAACGCGATGAAGCGAAAAGGAGCGAAATTCCAATGGACGGCAGAGTGCCAGACTTCCTTTGAAACCCTGAAACGACATCTCGTCACACCTCCCATTTTAGGTCATCCCAACTTTGATTGCCCTTTTGTTGTTTACACTGATGCAAGTGATGTTGGACTTGGTGCTGTCCTAGTCCAACAGACTGGACTTGGCACTGAAGAAGTGCTAGCGTTCGCCAGTCGGACATTGAATGGAGCAGAACGGAACTACTCCACAACAGAGCAAGAGTGCCTTGCAGTGGTCTGGGCTTTGGAAAAGTGGAGGTACTACTTGGAGGGAAGACACTTCACTGTGGTCACTGACCATTCCTCCCTTGTGTGGGTGTTCAAGACCAACAAACCAAGCACCAGACTCATAAGATGGGCTCTACGGTTGCAAGAGTTCACATTTGCAGTGGAATATAGGAAAGGAAAATACAACACTGTTCCAGATGCCTTGTCCAGAGCTCCTACTTGTGATAACGGTGGCCCTGATCTTACATGTGCTACTGTCCTGTCAAGCAGTCGAGACTCGCCCAAAACAGACTTTCCCATCTCTGATGAGGCAATATGGAAAGCTCAACAGGATGATCCAGAAGTACAGGCTTTGTACCAGACTATCCTGGAAGATGGAGAAAAGATGGTCAATCCTACCACAAAGCTGACCATCATTGAAGATAAAGTCTACCGAGTCGTACAACTACCTCACAGAACACTCTACCAAATGTACATACCGGACACTCTACGCCTACAACTGCTTCAACATTTCCATGAAGACCCATTAGCTGGTCATTTGGGCAGGTTCAAACCTACAAGCGGTTGCAAGCGTTACTCTACTGGCCACATCTGAGCATGGATGTGAAGTCACACATCCGAAATTGTCAGGTTTGTCAAATGTACAAACCAGAAGGTAGAAAGCCTGCTGGCAAGTTGCAGCAAACGGTGGTTACCCGACCTTGGGAAATGTTAGGAGTGGATTTGATGGGTCCATTTCCTAGAAGCTCCAATCAGAATGTGTACATACTTGTTTTTGTTGATTACTATTCAAAGTGGGTGGAACTCTTTTCCTGCGTCAGGCCACAGCAAGGACCGTCTCTAACATCCTTACGAAAGAGATCCTGACTCGCTGGGGAGTGCCTGATTACATCCTGTCTGATCGAGGTTCCCAATTTGTCTCTGATCTCTTTGAGGAGACCTGCCAAAGATGGAACCTGAGGCAGAAGTTGACCACGGCCTATCACCCACAGACCAATCTCACTGAGAGAGTAAATCGAACCTTGAAGACAATGATTGCTTCCTATGTAGGGACCCAGCACAAACACTGGGACAAGCACCTTCACGAGTTTCGATTTGCCCTGAATTCTGCTGTGCAAGAGTCCACTGGAGTCACACCTGCAGAGCTGAACCTAAGTCGTCCTCTCCGAGGACCCTTGGATATGGTGCTACAGCCCCAGCAGCTTACTCCAGACGCTGCTTGCTATGACCAGGTAGGCCATCTCCATGACTTGAGAGCTCTTGTCTCAAAGAACATGATCCAGGCTCGACTCAAGCAGAAGAGAAATTATGATAAGAACAGACGAGACATGCAGTTCCAGCTTCGTGATCGGGTGTGGCTTCGCTCTCATCCTTACTCGAAAGCTGGACAATTCTTCTCGGCCAAGCTCGCTCCTAAATGGCAAGGACCATATAGGATTGTGGAGCAGATGGGCCCTTTGAACTACCGAGTGGTGAAAGAGGACACAGGTGAAGATATGCGCATCGTCCATGTCTCACGCCTTAAGGCCTGTTACCCCTCGGCTGAGGAATTGAGGCGATTGAGCGCCGCAAGGTCCTGGATATCTTTGAAGAGGATAGTGAGGATACTTTTCTCGGATTCCCAGACCCAGAAGTCTCGCACCTTAAGGCCTGTGACTCCTCAGCTGAGGAGCGTGAGCTCCAAAAAGTAATGAATATTTTTGTAGAGGAAAGTGATGAGGAGACCTTTCTCGGTTTCCCCCGACCAAGATGTGCCTTCCAGGGCAATGGTCGGCTTTTTCCAGGGGAGGGGGTGTGTGACGGCCCTGAATTTTTCTGAACCGTCTCAGTGCAGCTCCTTCCAATAGGGCGCTTTCCCTTTAATTCCCAATTAAATAGCCAGCATCAGCTGCACGAAAGGGGGTTGTGATGGAGACGTGCATGAGGATGTGTTCAACCCTCAGTTCCGAAGCTTCTCTATTCCGTTTGTTTTGTTGCCGTTAAACGTGTGTTTTGTAGCCTAAGAGAGTTTACCCAGGATCGGATCCACTCTTCGCGTCCCTGGACTACACCTCTCCGTTCTTCGTGGCCTTTCTCCGCTGGAGATCTATTGGCGGATTGTCTGACTGACCGACTGACTACCACATTTTTGTATACGGTATTTCATTTGTTTGGATGTGATGTATACTGTGATTTGTGTAGTTAGTGGTAGTTGAGGACTTAATTAAGAGTTGATCCGCTTTAAGGTTCTGTGGTAAAGTAATTGTTATATTGATTGTATGTTTAATACTGGGTTTACGCTACACGGAATGAACGGACAAACATCGCGTGACAAAAGTCACCTGAGTTCACTGAACTCCTTTACCGGGCAGGACTCTTTTTAGGCCCGAGGTACAGGACATTTCTGGAGGAACCAGAACTCATTGTGATATTATTATATGTGTGTGTAATCATTGTTGTTGCTAATACAACCCACGCAACAGAATATAGTTGTTTTTGAAGTTCTTTCCAATGTTTTAAGGGTTTATGAAAAGTTTATTTCCATCCTGACTTTTACATAAGTCCTTTGTATTGGTGTAGACTTGACGGACCAGATGGGACTCATTCCCACCCAAACTAAAAGGAGAAACCAATGTTTTCTCTGGTAGGCACAACCTACCTGGCACCCCTATAAATAATAACCTCAAGTCAAAACCGTTACAGTGTGTGGGTAGAGTCTAGGTAGTGTATGAGTGTGTGGGTAGAGTCTAGGTAGTGGGTGAGTAGAGTCTAGGTAGTGGGTGAGTGTGTGGGTAGAGTCAAGGTAGTGGGTGAGTGTGTGGGTAGAGTCTAGGTAGTGGGTGAGTGTGTGGGTAGAGGCTAGGTAGTGGGTGAGTGTGTGGGTAGAGGCTAGGTAGTGGGTGAGTGTGTGGGTAGAGTCTGGGTAGTGGGTGAGTGTGTGGGTAGAGTCTAGGTAGTGTATGAGTGTGTGGGTAGAGTCTAGGTAGTGGGTGAGTAGAGTCAAGGTAGTGGGTGAGTGTGTGGGTAGAGTCTTGTTAGTGGGTGAGTGTGTGGGTAGAGTCTAGGTAGTGGGTGAGTAGAGTCTTGTTAGTGGGTGAGTGTGTGGGTAGAGTCTTGTTAGTGGGTGAGTGTGTGGGTAGAGTCTAGGTAGTGGGTGAGTGTGTGGGTAGAGTCTAGGTAGTGGGTGAGTGTGTGGGTAGAGTCTTGTTAGTGGGTGAGTGTGTGGGTAGAGTCTAGGTAGTGGGTGAGTGTGTGGGTAGAGTCTAGGTAGTGGGTGAGTGTGTGGGTAGAGTCTAGGTAGTGGGTGAGTGTGTGGGTAGAGTCTCGGTAGTGGGTGAGTGTGTGGGTAGAGTCTAGGTAGTGGGTGAGTGTGTGGGTAGAGTCAAGGTAGTGGGTGAGTGTGTGGGTAGAGTCTAGGTAGTGGGTGAGTGTGTGGGTAGAGTCTGGGTAGTGGGTGAGTGTGTGGGTAGAGTCTAGGTAGTGTATGAGTGTGTGGGTAGAGTCTAGGTAGTGGGTGAGTAGAGTCTAGGTAGTGGGTGAGTGTGTGGGTAGAGTCAAGGTAGTGGGTGAGTGTGTGGGTAGAGTCTAGGTAGTGGGTGAGTGTGTGGGTAGAGTCTGGGTAGTGTATGAGTGTGTGGGTAGAGTCTAGGTAGTGTATGAGTGTGTGGGTAGAGTCTAGGTAGTGGGTGAGTAGAGTCTAGGTAGTGGGTGAGTGTGTGGGTAGAGTCAAGGTAGTGGGTGAGTGTGTGGGTAGAGTCTAGGTAGTGGGTGAGTGTGTGGGTAGAGGCTAGGTAGTGGGTGAGTGTGTGGGTAGAGGCTAGGTAGTGGGTGAGTGTGTGGGTAGAGTCTAGGTAGTGGGTGAGTGTGTGGGTAGAGTCTAGGTAGTGTATGAGTGTGTGGGTAGAGTCTAGGTAGTGGGTGAGTAGAGTCAAGGTAGTGGGTGAGTGTGTGGGTAGAGTCTTGTTAGTGGGTGAGTGTGTGGGTAGAGTCTAGGTAGTGGGTGAGTAGAGTCAAGGTAGTGGGTGAGTGTGTGGGTAGAGTCTTGTTAGTGGGTGAGTGTGTGGGTAGAGTCTAGGTAGTGGGTGAGTGTGTGGGTAGAGTCTAGGTAGTGGGTGAGTGTGTGGGTAGAGTCTTGTTAGTGGGTGAGTGTGTGGGTAGAGTCTAGGTAGTGGGTGAGTGTGTGGGTAGAGTCTAGGTAGTGGGTGAGTGTGTGGGTAGAGTCTAGGTAGTGGGTGAGTGTGTGGGTAGAGTCTCGGTAGTGGGTGAGTGTGTGGGTAGAGTCTCGGTAGTGGGTGAGTGTGTGGGTAGAGTCTAGGTAGTGGGTGAGTGTGTGGGTAGAGTCTCGGTAGTGGGTGAGTGTGTGGGTAGAGTCTAGGTAGTGGGTGAGTGTGTGGGTAGAGTCTCGGTAGAGTGCATAGAGCCGGTACAAAAATGTCAGTGCAACAAAAAAAAGGTGTCAATGCAAATGATGTTGAAGGGCGACCACGCACTGTCGGGCAGCAGGTAGCCTAGCAGTTAAGAGTGTTGAGTCAGTAAGCGAAAGTCACTGGTTCAAATCCCAGAGCCGACTAGGTGAGAAATCTGTTGACATGTCCTTGAGCAAGGCACTTAACCCTAATTACTCATGTAAGTCACTGGAAAATTACTAAAATGTTAAAAAAAAAAAAAAAAATCTTTGAACAGGGAGTACAGGGGGGGACTAAGCATGCACCCCTGTGGGATCCCTATGTTGAGGGTCAGCGTGGCAGATGTGTTGTTTGCCGACCCTCACCACCTTGGAGAGGAAGGAAGTGTGGCGGTGGTCTTGGCAGTTGCTTCAAAAAGCCTTTGTTACAGAGAACAGGAAAAGTTACAGCAGTGTGCTCTTTTCATACGAATCAACAGAGCAATCTTCAATACAACTTAGTTTGTCCGTTATAACGGAAATTCGTCTTCTGCTCTGCCCCCCCACACACACACAATACAAATGTGTGCGCAAGGAACACAGACACAGTATGCCTTCATTCCCTCCCACTTCTCTCTCCCATCTCCATTGTCCTTTCTCCTTTTGATAACTTCAGACAAGTGTGGGATGGCTTTCAGCCTAGGGCATGACATCACACCCTAACCCTAAACCTGCAGCACGATGTAAAGAGGTGGGGTTTGATATTTTGGCACACAGGGAAATTTTTGTTTGGCCAGATCGTAACCGGTGCCAGCTCCCCCCCTCTCTCTCCAGTGTCACCCTGGCAGTGGCCCTGAACATCAAGGGCACCTCCAGCATGAGAGGGGTAAGGGGACATGGATGGCACTCAAAGCTGCTTACAGTCTGTCATCGACGCCATGCCAGTAATAACAGGCATAGTCTTGGGCAGGGCCGTGCACAGACCTTTCAGGAGGCTGGTGCTCAAAGTGGAAAAAGGGCACCTCCCCATTTGGAAATACGTCTATTCATTCCTCTGTCGTGGAAATGTTCACTTTTTCGAGCATAGGCCTTGTATTTATTTCTGCAACAACACTCACTCATCGTCCGTCTAGCATCACTACGCCGGACGGTTCTGACTTAGAATATGTGGACAACTACAAATACCTGGATGTCTGGTTAGACTGTAAACTCTCCTTCCAGACTCACATTAAGCATCTCCAATCCAAAATTAAATCTAGAATCGGCTTCCTATTTCGCAACAAAGCATCCTTCATTCATGCTGCCAAACATACCCTCGTAAAACTGACTATGCTACCGATCCTTGACTTCGGGGGGTGTCATTTAAAAAATAGCCTCCAACACTCTACTCAACAAATTGGATGCAGTATATCACAGTGCCATCCGTTTTGTCACCAAAGCCCCATACACTACCCACCACTGCAACCTGTATGCTCTCGTTGGCTGGTCCTCACTTGATATTCGTCGCCAAACCCACTGGCTCCAGGTCATCTACAGTTAATATAATAATAATAATATATGCCATTTAGCTGACGCTTTTATCCAAAGCGACTTACAGTCATGTGTGCATACATTCTACGTATGGGTGGTCCCGGGAATCGAACCCACTACCCTGGCGTTACAAGCGCCATGCTCTACCAACTGAGCCACAGAAGGACCAGTTGAAGTCGGAAGTTTACATGCACTTAGGTCTAGAGGTCAACCGATTAATCGGAATGGCCAATCAATCGGAAATTGGTATTTTTGGACACCGATTTGGCCCCCATTTTTTTTTTTTACATCTTTATTTAACTAGGTCATTTGAGAACACATTCTTATTTTCAATGACGCCCTAGGAACGGTGGGTTAACTAGTTTGTTCAGGGGCAGAACGACAGATTTTTACATTGTCAGCTCGGGGATTCAATCTTGCAATCTTACAGTTAACTAGTCCAACGCTCTAACCACCTGCCTTCCATTGCACTACACGAGGAGCCTGCCGGTTACGCGAATGCAGTAAGAAGCCAAGGTATGTTGCTAATTAGCATTAAACTTATCTTATAAAAAACAATCAATCAATCATAATCACTAGTTAAATACACATGGTTGATGATATTACTAGTTTATCTAGCGTGTCCTGCGTTGCATATAATCGATGCGGTGCGCATTCGCAAAAAGGACTGTCGTTGTTCCAATGTGTAACTAACTATAAACATCAAGTTCTTGAAATCCATACACAAGTATATGTTTTTAAACCTGCATATTTAGTTAATATTGCCTGCTGACATGATTTTCTTTTAACTAGGAAAATTGTGTCACTGCTCTTGCAACAGAGTCAGGGTATATGCAACAGTTTGGGCCGCCTGGCTCGTTGCGCACTAATTTGCCAGAATGTTACGTAATCATGACATAACATTGAAGGTTGTGCAATGTAACAGGAATATTTAGACTTATGGATGCTACCCGTTAGATAAAATACGTAACGGTTCCGTATTTCACTGAAAGAATAAACGTTTTGTTTTCGAGATGATAGTTTCCAGATTCCACCATATTAATGACCTAAGGCTCGTATTTCTGTGTGTTATTATGTTATAATTAAGTCTATGATTTGATAGAGCAGTCTGACTGAGCGATGGTAGGCAGGCTCGTAAGCATTCATTCAAACAGCACTTTCGTGCGTTTTGTTTATGACTTCAAGCCTATCAACTCCCGAGATTATGCTGGTGTAACCGATGTGAAACGGCTAGCTAGTTAGCGGGGTGCGCGCTAATAGTGTTTCAAAACATCACTCACTCTGAGACTTGGAGTAGTTGTTCCCCTTGCTCTGCATGGGTAATGCTGCTTCGAGGGTGGCTGTTGTCAATGTGTTCCTGGTTCGAGCCCAGGTAGGGGCGAGGAGAGGGACAGAAGCTATAGTGTTACACTGGCAATACTAAAGTGCCTATAAGAACATCCAGTATATGAAAGTATATGAAATACAAATCGTATAGAGAGAAATAGTCCTATAATTCCTATAATAATCACAACCTAAAACTTCTTACCTGGGAAAATTGAAGACTCGTGTTAAAAGGAACCACCAGCTTTCATATGTTCTCATGTTCTGAGCAAGGAACTGAAACGTTAGCTTTTTTACATGGCACATATTGCACTTTTACTTTCTTCTCCAACGCTGATTTTGCATTATTTAGACCAAATTGAACATGTTTCATTATTTATTTGAGGCTAAATTGAATTTATTGATGTATTATATCAAGTTAAAATAAGTGTTCATTCAGTATTGTTGTAATTGTCATTATTACAAATAAATAAATAAAATTGTTAAGACCCCCCAAAAAAATGTATCGGCATTTTTTGGACCTCCAATCATCGGCGTTGAAAAATCATAATCGGATTACCTCTACTTAGGTTGCAGTCATTAAAACTTGTTTTTCAACCACTCCAGAAATGTCTTGTTAAGTGGGTTAGGACATCTACTTTGTGCGTGACACAATTAATTTTTCCAACAATTGTTAACAGACAGATTATTTCACTTATACTTCACTGTATCACAATTCCAGTGGGTCAGAAGTTTACATACACGAAGTTGACTGTGCATTTAAATAACTTGGAAAATTCCAGAAAATTGTCAAGGCTTTAGAAGCTTCTGATTGACATTGTTTGGGTCAATTGGAGGTGTACCTGTGGATGTATTTCAAGGCCTACCTTCAAACTCAGTACCTCTTTGGGAGTCATGGGAAAATCAAAAGAAATCAGCCCCCAAAAAATTGTAGACCTCCACAAGTCTGGTTCATTCTTGGGAGAAATTTCCAAACGCCTGAAGGTACCACATGCATCTGCACAAACAATAGTACGCAAGTATAAACACCATGGGACCACACAGCCGTCATACCGCTCAGGAAGAAGACACGTTCTGTCTCCTAGAGATGAACGTACTTTGGTGCGAAAAGTTCAAATCAATCCCAGAACAACAGCAAAAGGACCTTGTGAAGATGCTGGAGGAAACGGGTACAGAAGTATCTATATCCACAGTAAAACAAGTCCTATATCGACATAACC
This sequence comes from Oncorhynchus keta, assembly GCF_023373465.1. Taxonomy (NCBI): domain Eukaryota; kingdom Metazoa; phylum Chordata; class Actinopteri; order Salmoniformes; family Salmonidae; genus Oncorhynchus; species Oncorhynchus keta. Next base: position 37,841,459 of record NC_068446.1, on the reverse strand, counting down.
TGAAAGGCCGCTCAGCAAGGAAGAAGCCACTGCTCCAAAACCGCCATAAAAAAGCCAGACTACGGTTTGCAACTGCACATGGGGACTAAGATTGTACTTTTTGGAGAAATGTCTTCTGGTCTGATGAAACAAAAATAGAACTGTTTGGCCATAATGACCATCGTTATGTTTGGAGGAAAAAGGGGGAGGCTTGCAAGCCGAAGAACACCATCCCAACCGTGAAGCACGGGGGTGGCAGAATCATGTTGTGGGGGTGCTTTGCTGCAGGAGCGACTGGTGCACTTCACAAAATAGATGGCATCAGGAGGATGGAAAATTATGTGGATATATTGAAGCACCATCTCAAGACATCAGTCAGGAAGGTAAAGCTTGGTAGCAAATGGGTCTTCCAAATGGACAATGATCCCAAGCATACTTCCAAAGTTGTGGCAAAATGGCTTAAGGACAACAAAGTCAAGGTATTGGAGTGGCCATCACAAAGCCCTGACCTCAATCCTATAGAACCTTTGTGGGTAGAACTGAAAAAGTGTGTGCGAGCAAGAAGGCCTACAAACCTGACCCAGTTACACCAGCTCTGTCAGGAGGAATGGGCCAAAAATCCCCCAACTTATTGTGGGAAGGCTACCCGAAACGTTTGACCCAAGTTAAACCATTTAAAGGCAATGCTACCAAATAGTAACTGAGTGTATTTAAACGTCTAACCCACTGGGAATGTCATGAAAGAAATAAAAGGAGAGAATGGTTCATTCTCTCTACTATTATTCTGACATTTCACATTCTTAAAATAAAGTGGTGATCCTAACTGACCCAAGACAGGGAATTTTTATTAAAACTTTCAAAGATAATTCGTAAAAATCAAAATAACTTCACAGATCTGCATTGTAAAAGGTTTAAATTAAACACTGTTTTCCATGCTTGTTCAATGAACCATAAACAATTAATGAACATGTACCTGTGGAACGTTCGTTAAGACACTAACAGCTTACAGACGGTAGGCAATTAAGGTCAGTTATGAAAACTTAGGATACTAAAAGAGGCCTTTCTACTGACTCTGGAAAAACACAAAAAGATAGATGCCCAGGGTCCCTACTCATCTGCGTGAACGTGCCTTAGGCATGCTGCAAGGAGGCATGAGGACTGCAGATGTGGCCAGGGCAATAAATTGCAATGTCCGTACCTTGAGACGCCTAAGACAGCGCCACAGGAAGACAGGGCCAACAGCTGATCGTCCTCGCAGTGACAGACCACATGTAACAACACCTGCACAGGATTGGTACATCCGAACACCTGTGGACAGGTTCATGAAGGCAACAACAACTGCCAGGGTTGCACCAGGAATGCACAGTCCTTCCATCAGTGCTCAAACGGTCCGCAATAGGCTGGACTGAGGGCTCACCAGACATCACCGGCAACAATGTCACCTATGGCACAAACCCACCGTCGCTGGACCAGACAGGACTAGCAAAAAGTGCTCTTCACTTACGAGTCGCGGTATTGTCTCACCAGGGGTGATGGTCAGATGTGTGTTTATCGTCGAAGGAAGGAGCATTACACTGAGGCCTGTCGATTTGGAGGTGGAGGGTCCGTCATGGTCTGGGGCACTGTGTCACATCATCATCGGACTGAGCTTGTTGTCATTGCAGGCAATCTCAATGCTGTAAATTACAGGGAAGACATCCTCCTCCCTCAGGTGGTACCCTTCCTGCAGGCTCATCCTGACATGACCCTCCAGCATGACAATGCCACCAGCCATACTGCTCGTTCTGTGCATGATTCCCTGCAAAGAGAGGAATGTCAGTCTTCTGCCATGGCCAGTCGAAGAGCCCGGACCTAAATCCCATTGAGCACGTCTGGAACCTGTTGGATCAGAGGGCGAGGGCTAGGGCCATTCTCCCCAGAAATGTCCGGGAACTTGCAGGTGCCTTGGTGAAAGAGTGGGGTAACATCTCACAGCAAGAACTAGCAAATCTGGTGCAGTCCATGGGGATGAGATGCACTGCAGTACTTAATGCAGCTGGTGGCCACACCAGATACTGACTGTTACTTTTGACCCGCCCCCTTTGTTCAGGTACACATTATTCCATTTCTGTTCATCACATGTCTGTGGAACTTGTTGAGAAATGAAACTGCTGTCCACACCAGATACTATTACTTTTGATTTTGTGCCCCCTTCTTTCAGGGACACATTATTCCATTGCTGTTAGTCACATGTCTGTGGAACTCAATAAGTTTATGTCTCAGTTGTTGAATCTGGTTACGTTCATACAAATATTTACACATGTTAAGTTGGCTGAAGATGAACACAGTTAACAGTGAGAGGATGTATCTTTTTTTGCTGAGTTTAGTTTGCTTGCTCCAATCCTTTTACCAATTGTGATTCATCGCTATATGTCTTTCTGCCTCTCTTTTCTGCACGTGTCAGGCAAACAGACCCAACATTGATGATGTAGGCTAAATGAAGAAAACATTTTTTGGGGGGAAATTATACCACCACCCAAAAGGGCACTTTGGAGACTGTAAGGGCAAAGATGCATATGCTTTGTACAGGTAGAGCCCCATCTGTGCACATGCCTGGTCGCAGACATGGGCATCACTGACACACCCGGCGTAGTGTGCCCACTGGCTATGCTGCAACAACCTGGTGCAACATTCTGTTGATGGCAGAAAATGCCGGCACTGAGGCGGCCATTTTGCATTGAGAGGTTACTCCCATTGTCCAGCTGCTGTCATATGTCTGGCAACTGTCTGTTGATGCCACCAAAACAAACAAGAGATCTGAAGACTAACAGACCATATAAGTAGCCAGTCTGCAGGTCTCATGGCAGGTTGTCAATCAGTATCCACCTTCGTGAAATAGATGACGCAAGAGATCCCAGACTAACATTAGGAGTATGAAGCTAACTGAAGCCAGCCATCTTTAATCCCAAATATGTCTAACTGGCTCCGTGACCCCTCAGGTGTCTCGTCTCCAAAACATTGTGGACTCAGACGAAAGAAGCGGGAAGAAAGAAACTTTGCAAACCGTTTAGAGTAGAGCAGACTGTGCACACGCTCTGGATGGAGACGCTTCAAGGACCTACAGCCCCTGGTCTGTCTCCACGCGCAAACCGTTTAGAGTAGAGCAGACTGTACACACGCTCTGGATGGAGACGCTTCAAGGACCTACAGCCCCTGGTCTGGCTCCAGGCGCAAAACGTTTAGAGTAGAGCAGACTGTGCACACGCTCTGGATGGAGACGCTTCAAGGACCTACAGCCCCTGGTCTGTCTCCAGGTTGCAAACCGTTTAGAGTAGAGCAGACTGTGCACACGCTCTGGATGGAGACGTTTCAAGGACCTACAGCCCCTGGTCTGTCTCCAGGCGCAAACCGTTTAGAGTAGAGCAGACTGTGCACACGCTCTGGATGGAGACGTTTCAAGGACCTACAGCCCCTGGTCTGTCTCCAGGCTTGTCAGCAGCTCCACAGAAATAGACAACCATAATCTCCTCCAATGAACAGGTTGGTCTGACCCTCGGCATCGTCTCAGAACACATGCACATTTCAAATGCATCAATGGGACATGTTGACACCACACATAAAGGTACTGTATCCCGTAGAAAAGGACTACAATGGACTTCTGTATGTGTCGGAGTCTGACATAGGGGGAAACAGGTGGTTTTAAGGCTCCAGTGCGAACATTAGAGGCGTGCTAAAATTGAATGATTTATAGTTTACACTATACCACTACTCCCTTCTAGTTGTCCTTTCAATGAAGCCTTATTTTAACGCTTGTCAGGTTTACTTTCACACACTGTTGTTAGACATGGTCAAGGTCACTTTGTGCTGAGTGTCAAGGTGGGTCAAGTTAAAACAACAGTTTTGACAGTCATGGTGTGTTGATCTGGTTCACTCAATTGTGTTCACTTAACAAGATAATTTCCCCTTGCCAAATGTTGGCAAGGTCTCCAAGTCAACCTTACGTGCTTGAACATGAGGTTTTTTCATGGGATGAAACTAACTAAAACCCTCAGTGAAGCGAACATAAAATCTATCACTTAAACCAGTGTTTATCAATCAACCAAGTTCACTTCAACACTGCCAAGTTCACTTCAACACTGCCAAGTTCACTTCAACACTGCCAAGTTTACTTCAACACTGCCAAGTTTACTTCAACACTGCCAAGTTCACTTCAACACTGCCAAGTTCACTTCAACACTGCCAAGTTTACTTCAACACTGCCAAGTTTACTTCAACACTGCCAAGTTTACTTCAACACTGCCAAGTTTACTTCAACACTGCCAAGTTTACTTCAACACTGCCAAGTTTACTTCAACACTGCCAAGTTTACTTCAACACTGCCAAGTTTACTTCAACACTGCCAAGTTTACTTCAACACTGCCAAGTTTACTTCAACACTGCCAAGTTTACTTCAACACTGCCAAGTTTACTTCAACACTGCCAAGTTCACTTCAACACTGCCAAGTTTACTTCAACACTGCCAAGTTTACTTCAACACTGCCAAGTTTACTTCAACACTGCCAAGTTCACTTCAACACTGCCAAGTTCACTTCAACACTGCCAAGTTTACTTCAACACTGCCAAGTTTACTTCAACACTGCCAAGTTTACTTCAACACTGCCAAGTTCACTTCAACACTGCCAAGTTCACTTCAACACTGCCAAGTTCACTTCAACACTGCCAAGTTTACTTCAACACTGCCAAGTTTACTTCAACACTGCCAAGTTTACTTCAACACTGCCAAGTTTACTTCAACACTGCCAAGTTTACTTCAACACTGCCAAGTTTACTTCAACACTGCCAAGTTCACTTCAACACTGCCAAGTTCACTTCAACACTGCCAAGTTTACTTCAACACTGCCAAGTTTACTTCAACACTGCCAAGTTTACTTCAACACTGCCAAGTTCACTTCAACACTGCCAAGTTCACTTCAACACTGCCAAGTTCACTTCAACACTGCCAAGTTCACTTCAACACTGCCAAGTTCACTTCAACACTGCCAAGTTCACTTCAACACTGCCAAGTTCACTTCAACACTGCCAAGTTCACTTCAACACTGCCAAGTTCACTTCAACACTGCCAAGTTCACTTCAACACTGCCAGGTTTACTTTAACAGGACTTTTCCCTCACACACTAAAACTTCCGTTAGATTGCCTCCCGAGTGGCGCAGTGGTCTAAGGCACTGCATCACAGTGCTAGCTGTGCCACTAGAGATCCTGGTTTGAGTCCAGGCTCTGTCACAGCCGGCCACGACGTCGTCTGGGTTAGGGGAGGGTTTGGTTGGCAGGGATGTCCTTGTCCCATCGCTCACTAGCGAAGAACTAGAGAGCTGGTTGTTTGACCCTTGTCAACGCACCAATCAGTGCTGCCGTCAGCCTCTGTGCCCGATTAGCTTTCATTAAACCCACTCGGGGATAAAGGTCCGGGAACAGATTGCCTATTAAACATATATCATCGTCGAGCTAATTAAAATATTTACATTGGCATAAACACTGATGGCAGAGAGACAGTGTTGTGGTGTTGTGTGATTAGGATAAGTGTGGTGCGCGCCAAGCTGTATTTACATTCATTACAGAAGGGCCTAAGCCGACTCCAAAACCCGGTCTACTACAAACGGCAAGTCATGCATTCACTGCAAATGAGCCTTTTTCCTCCCCCAACTGAAAGACTATTGATGGAGAGAGGATTAGGGAAAGCTATGAGGAGTACAGTGAGTATGTGCGAGAGGATGAAGGTTTACAGCAGGGCTGCCCAACCCTCTTCCTGGAGATCTACTGTCCTGTGGGTTTTCAGTCCAACCCTCTTCCTGGAGATCTACTGTCCTGTGGGTTTTCAGTCCAACCCTCTTCCTGGAGATCTACTGTCCTGTGGGTTTTCAGTCCAACCCTCTTCCATGAGATCTACTGTCCTGTGGGTTTTCAGTCCAACCCTCTTCCTGGAGATCTACTGTCCTGTGAGTTTTCAGTCCAACCCTCTTCCTGGAGATCTACTGTCCTGTGGGTTTTCAGTCCAACCCTCTTCCTGGAGATCTACTGTCCTGTGGGTTTTCAGTCCAACCCTCTTCCGTGAGATCTACTGTCCTGTGGGTTTTCAGTCCAACCCTCTTCCTGGAGATCTACCGTCCTGTGGGTTTTCAGTCCAACCCTCTTTGTGGAAATCTACTGTCCTGTGGGTTTTCAGTCCAACCCTCTTTGTGGAAATCTACTGTCCTGTGGGTTTTCAGTCCAACCCTCTTCCTGGAGATCTACTGTCCTGTGGGTTTTCAGTCCAACCCTCTTTGTGGAAATCTACTGTCCTGTGGGTTTTCAGTCCAACCCTCTTCCTGGAGATCTACCGTCCTGTGGGTTTTCAGTCCAACCCTCTTTGTGGAAATCTACTGTCCTGTGGGTTTTCAGTCCAACCCTCTTTGTGGAAATCTACTGTCCTGTGGGTTTTCAGTCCAACCCTCTTCCTGGAGATCTACTGTCCTGTGGGTTTTCAATCCAACCCTTATTTAACACACCTGATTCTACTAATTAGCTGCTCAAGACCTTAACTAGCTGAATCAGATGTGCTAAATTAGCGTTGGACTGAAAACCTACAGGACAGTAGATCTCCAGGAAGAGGATTGTGCAGCCCTGGTTTACATGAAGGACTAATCTGTTGATCTTCCTCCTGCATAGCTTGATTCAGTTCTTCTACGTATTTTCATCGTTTCATGGTCCAGGGAAGTGACAGGGAGAAAAGGTGGGTTTGAGAAGGGAGAGAAAGGGATAGAAAGAGTGTGAGGGGAAGATGGAGAGAGGAGGTAGCGGGAGAGTAAGAAAAATAAATAAAAGAGTTGGACTGCATGGAAGATGGGAGAGAGGGAAAAATAGAATTAGAGAGACTAAGAAACTGAAAAACAAAATAAATGGATTGTGGATTATCCTTAGAATCTCTGGTACTGTAGAGGCCATTGTTTCTCTTGTACGGTAACGAGGTGTATTATCAGAAAGGGGTCAACAGCCAAAGATCAGAGGTCAGGTGGACTGAAAAGGGCCATCATGGCTGTATCTGAAGCAAGACGAGGCCCTCCAGCCTCAAAACAGTCATGTATCTAACCACACCAGGCCCTTCTGTTGACACGGAAAGACACTTCACTTCAGTCCTCCACTGCTATACCGGACTGACACAACAACATACTGACATTGCAAATAACTGCCACCTACAATGGGTCCTCAGCAGTAGAGGAATTCATTGCTTCTGATTGGTCTGATCTACGAGTGTGAAAACGATGTTCGTGACTGAAAAGAACCCCCTAGTGAATGCAAGGCATGGAGTTGAATAGATGACTAGTTTATTTCTATGTGGATTTTATTGAGTGGCATTTCAGAGAGAGATCGAGATCATTTGACTGGTCTCAATGTCATGACGTGGCCCTCTTTGGGTATAGCGTGCCTTCCCCCTCTCTCTCTCTCTCGCCTTCTCCCAGGCTGCTGTTATCTCTCTCTCTCCATTCAGGTCGTAAATTCCTGGAGGAGACTCTCTTCCTCATGGCCAGACAGTAGTCATATTATATATATATATATATATATATATATATATATATATACACAATGTCTCTCTCTCTCCATTCAGGTCGTAAATTCCTGGAGGAGACTCTCTTCCTCATGGCCAGACAGTAGAGAGAGAGAAGGCTTTACAGGAGAACAAAGGAACCTCTTCTCCAGCATAGAACTTGAGAACTGAACATGTTTTAGAGAAGGTGTACACGGTTGAGGAAGAATCCAGCTACGACCGCTCCATTTCGTTTAATGTTTTTGAAACGCATGAGAGACAATACAGCCACATTACCATAACTCTGTTATACAAGAGTCTCAGTTATGAGGCTTTCATCTAATTGTTGTATAAAACGAATGAGTAAAGATGACACTATTTGTGTAATTATGTAATGTGATTTTAAACTGTTTAGTGAAAGGGAACCCAATTCCCTTTAAAGTTAATTAAGTCATTGGCCCGCCCCATGAGCACAGACATTGATCTGGCGTCATGGGACAGCCTTTTTCTGCTCTTTCGAATGTAACCCCCACCTGGAGAATCATCTCCAGATCAGCTTACCTCAATTACGAGAGGGCTAAGGTTTGAGACGAGACCAGTACCTCATCACAGAGGGAGTTAAGGTTTGAGACGAGACCAGTACCTCATCACAGAGGGAGTTAAGGTTTGAGACGAGACCAGTACCTCATCACAGAGGGAGTTAAGGTTTGATGAGATGGCTGAATTCTTAACCATACCACGTGGTTAAACTCGGAGACTATCGATACCGACAGAATAAGAACAAATCTTTGATACGAATTACTAGTCTGCAGCTAGGAATTCTGTACCATTGAACGCGAAGACCAACAACCGCCGAAACACCTATTCTACAAGAACATTTCTGAAATGGGACTCTGAAGTATCCATTCTAACCACGAGAGACGATCAGACGAACTCTCCAACAGAAAGACGGATGATTCCAACAGATATCACGACGACACACTGAGTGTAAATATATATTGATTGCAGATATGCCCGAATGAGTGAGCGTTCATGTGCAAAGGATTCGCATTTCAATGAATATAATTATCAAGTGTGTAGTGACTCATTTGCGTAATTCCAGCCTCTCTGTTGACCCCCACTTCCCTTTTGTCCACCAAGCCGTGATACCAGTTTATCCCACTGGGGAAACTCCGTTATCATTTCATTGTAACTATACCTACTGTTTGTTTATGCCTTTCTGTGATTATTTAGTTAGTAAATAAATTATTTAAGACAATTGATGTATGGATGATTCATAGCGAAGACTGGGTTCATGCAAATAACCAACAACTTACAAAGTTTGGAATGACACTAACGTGAGGTAAAGAATAAGTCATTACTTAGAAGACTAATTGATCAGATATTAAAATATCTGAAAGTTATATTAGGTAAATTATAACTTTGTAATCTGAATATTTTCCTTGGTGCCACGACTTCCTAGTTAATTACATTTATATGATTAAGTTAGTTTAATCACGTAATAATAATTACAGAGAATTTAATTGATAACAATAAGTCTTCAGTTTAATGGTGCCAAAGACACGACATCACGTGTCGGGGCAACACGGGGCAACATGAAAACTCACAACTACTATTTGAAGGCCACTGTCACAATGCCAACACAGGATGACATCTTAACTTCAGACACTGTCCCTTATAATAGAACAGGACATCATAGAAATATTAAACTAATATAATAATACTGAGACTAAAACTGACCTGGGATCCACACACAGTCATTGACGGAAGGTAAAAACATGATCAGCATCACCTAGTTTTAATCCACACGCCAATCTCTCTCCGCTCCACTGGTAGAACTCACCTCTATCAACAAACAACCTCTATTTAACAGACTTACAGTATAAGGATGTGACCCTAACAGTAGACATTGATTTACATGGCTGTCAGACAGACTGTTCTGTGTTCCAAATGGCACCCTATTCCCTATATAGTGCACTACCATAGGGCCCTGGTCAAAAGTAGTGCACTATATAGGGAATATGGTGCCATTTGGGACACATGTCACCATTTCTGTTTCCTCCTCAGGCAACAGTCGTGTTGCTTTCTGTCAGCGCTATCTTCCTTGTCATCTCTCATCTGATCTGCCCCTCTGAGGTGACGTTTCCCATGGGTACAGATCTAGGATCAGCTTCCCTTCCCCTAATCCTAACCTTAACTATTAGTGGTGAAAATGCTAAACTGAACGTAGATCAGCATTTGTCCCCGCCGGGATGGTCATGGGAAATGCCTAGTCAAAACACCAGGTTGTAAGTGAAAACAGAATAGAGCTGAGGACACCGTATTATAATAAAGTGCAAACACCACAATAACGTGAGAAAATGTAACTGGTTAACTGGTTCAGTGTGACAAACAACTGAACAGACAACAACAAGCAGTCTGCTCCTCCAGATAGACAGGGTAAACAACAAGCAGGCTGTTCCTTCAGATAAACATGCTATACAACAAGCAGTCTGCTCCTCCAGATAGACAGGGTAAACAACAAGCAGGCTGTTCCTCCAGATAAACATGCTATACAACAAGCAGTCTGCTCCTACAGATAGACAGGGTAAACAACAAGCAGTCTGCTCCTCCAGATAGACAGGGTAAACAACAAGCAGGCTGTTCCTCCAGATAAACATGCTATACAACAAGCAGTCTGCTCCTCCAGATAGACAGGGTAAACAACAAGCAGTCTGCTCCTCCAGATAGACTGGGTAAACAACAAGCAGTCTGCTCCTCCAGATAGACAGGGTAAACAACAAGCAGGCTGTTCCTCCAGATAAACATGCTATACAACAAGCAGTCTGCTCCTCCAGATAGACAGGGTAAACAACAAGCAGGCTGTTCCTCCAGATAAACATGCTATACAACAAGCAGTCTGCTCCTACAGATAGAGAGGGTAAACAACAAGCAGTCTGCTCCTCCAGATAGACAGGGTAAACAACAAGCAGTCTGCTCCTCCAGATAGACAGGGTAAACAACAAGCAGTCTGCTCCTCCAGATAGACAGGGTAAACAACAAGCAGGCTGTTCCTCCAGATAAACATGCTATACAACAAGCAGTCTGCTCCTCCAGATAGACAGGGTAAACAACAAGCAGGCTGTTCCTCCAGATAAACATGCTATACAACAAGCAGTCTGCTCCTCCAGATAGACAGGGTAAACAACAAGCAGTCTGCTCCTCCAGATAGACAGGGTAAACAACAAGCAGTCTGCTCCTCCAGATAGACAGGGTAAACAACAAGCAGGCTGTTCCTCCAGATAGACAGGGTAAACAACAAGCAGTCTGCTCCTCCAGATAGACAGGGTAAACAACAAGCAGTCTGCTCCTCCAGATAGACAGGGTAAACAACAAGCAGGCTGTTCCTCCAGATAAACATGCTATACAACAAGCAGTCTGCTCCTCCAGATAGACAGGGTAAACAACAAGCAGGCTGTTCCTCCAGATAACATGCTATACAACAAGCAGTCTGCTCCTCCAGATAGACAGGGTAAACAACAAGCAGTCTGCTCCTCCAGATAGACAGGGTAAACAACAAGCAGTCTGCTCCTCCAGATAGACAGGGTAAACAACAAGCAGTCTGCTCCTCCAGATAGACAGGGTAAACAACAAGCAGGCTGTTCCTCCAGATAGACAGGGTAAACAACAAGCAGTCTGCTCCTCCAGATAGACAGGGTAAACAACAAGCAGTCTGCTCCTCCAGATAGACAGGGTAAACAACAAGCAGGCTGTTCCTCCAGATAAACATGCTATACAACAAGCAGTCTGCTCCTCCAGATAGACAGGGTAAACAACAAGCAGGCTGTTCCTCCAGATAGACAGGGTAAACAACAAGCAGTCTGTTCCTCCAGATGGAGATAAGCTGTCAAAGACCACCCTTCTCAGACTCTCTCCCCCTTCCTCTTATCCCTTGCATTCCCTTCCCCCTTGATCTCCTCATCCCTCTATCCATTTGACTACCACTTGCTTTCCCTCCCTCTCTTCCTCCAACCCCTCCCTCTCTAACCCCTCCATCCCTCTCGCTCTTCCTCTCCAACCCCTCCCTCGCTCTTCCTCCAACTCCTCCCTCTTTCTTCCTCTATCCAACCCCTCTCTCTCTCTTCCTCCAACTGCTCCTTCTCTAACCCCTCCATCCCTCTCCCTCTCTTCCTCTATCCAACCCTTCCCTCTCTCTTCCTTGCCAACCCCTCCCTCCCTCTCTTCCTCTCCAACCCCTCCCTCCCTCTCTTCCTCTCCAACCCCTCCCTCCCTCTCTCTTCTATTCCAACCCCTCCCTCCCGCTCTCTTCTATTCCAACCCCTCCCTCCCGCTCTCTTCTATTCCAACCCCTCCCTCCCTCTCTCTTCTATTCCAACCCCTCTCCAACCCCTCCCTCTCTAACCCCTCGATCCCTCTCTCTCTTCCTCTCTCCAACCCCTCCATCCCTCTCTCTCCAACCCCTCCATCCCTCTCTCTCCAACCCCTCCATCCCTCTCTCTCCAACCCCTCCATCCCTCTCTCTCCAACCCCTCCATCCCTCTCTCTCCAACCCCTCCATCCCTCTCTCTCCAACCCCTCCATCCCTCTCTTCCTCCAACCCCTCCCTTCCTCTCTCTTCCTCCAACCCCTCCCTCTCTAACCCAACCAACCCCTCCCTCTCTAACCCCTCCATCCCTCTCGCTCTTCCTCTCCAACCCCTCCCTCTCTCTTCCTCCAACTCCTCCCTCTTTCTTCCTCTATCCAGCCCCTCTCTCTTCCTCCAACCCCTCCCTTCCTCTCTCTTCCTCCAACCCCTCCCTCTCTCTTCCTCCAACCCCTCCCTCTCTCTTCCTCCAACCCCTCCCTCTCTAACCCCTCCATCCCTGTCGCTCTTCCTCTATACAACCCCTCTCTCTCGCTCTTCCTCCAACCCCTCCCTCTCTAACCCCTCATCCCTCTCGCTCTTCCTCTCCAACCCCTCCCTCTCTCTTCCTCCAACTCCTCCCTCTTTCTTCCTCTATCCAACCCCTCTCTCTCTCTTCCTCCAACCGCTCCTTCTCTAACCCCTCCATCCCTCTCTCTCTCTTCCTCTATCCAACCCCTCCCTCTCCAACCCTTCCCTCCCTCTCTTCTATTCCAACCCCTCCCTCCCTCTCTCTTCTATTCCAACCCCTCCCTCTCTTCTATTCCAACCCCTCCCTCCCTCTCTTCTATTCCAACCCCTCCCTCCCTCTCTCTCTTCTATTCCAACCCCTCCCTCCCTCTCTCTCTTCTATTCCAACCCCTCCCTCCCTCTCTCTCTTCTCTTCCAACCCCTCCCTCCCTCTCTCTCTTCTATTCCAACCCCTCCCTCCCTCTCTTCTATTCCAACCCCTCCCTCCCTCTCTTCTATTCCAACCCCTCCCTCCCTCTCTTCTATTCCAACCCCTCCCTCCCTCTCTTCTATTCCAACCCCCCCTCCCTCTCTTCTATTCCAACCCCTCCCTCTCTTCTATTCCAACCCCCCTCCCTCCCTCTCTCTTCTATTCCAACCCCTCTCCAACCCCTCCCTCTCTAACCCCTCGATCCCTATCTCTCTTCCTCTATCCAACCCCTCCCTCTCTTCCTCTATCCAACCCCTCCCTCTCTTCATCTCCAACCCCTCCCTCCCTCTCCAACCCCTCCCTCCCTCTCTTCCTCTCCAACCCCTCCCTCCCTCTCTTCATCTCCAACCCCTCCCTCCCTCTCTTCATCTCCAACCCCTCCCTCCCTCTCCAACCCCTCCCTCCCTCTCTTCTATTCCAACCCCTCCCTCCCTCTCTCTTCTATTCCAACCCCTCCCTCTCTAACCCCTCGATCCCTCTCTCGCTTCCTCTATCCAACCCCTCCCTCTCTTCCTCCAACCACTCCATCCCTCTCTTCCTCTCCAACCCCTCCCTCCCTCTCTTCTATTCCAACCCTCCCTCCCTCCCTCTCTTCTATTCCAACCCCTCCCTCCCTCCCTCTCTTCTATTCCAACCCCTCCCTCCCTCTCTCTTCTATTCCAACCACTCCCTCCCTCTCTCTTCTATTCCAACCCAACTCCAACCCCTCCCTCTCTAACCCCTCGATCCCTCTCTCTCTTGCTCTACCCAACCCCTCCCTCTCTTCCTCCAACCACTTCCTCTCCAACCCCTCCCTCCCTCTCTTCCTCTCCAACCCCTCCCTCCCTCTCTTCCTCTTCAAACCCTCCCTCTCTAACCCCTCGATCCCTCTATCCAACCCATCCCTCTCCCTTCCTCCAAATCCTCCCTCTCCAACCCCTCAATCCCTCTCTTCCTTCCTCTCCAACCCCTCCCTCCCTCCCTCTTCCTCTCAAACCCCTCCATCCCTCTCCCTTCCTCCAACTCCTCCCTCTCCAACCCCTCAATCCCTCTCTTCCTTCCTCTCCAACCCCTCCATCCCTCTTCCTTCCTCTCCAATCCCTCCATCCCTCTCTCTTCCTCTCCATCCCTCACTCTTCCTCTCCAACCCCTCCATCCCTCTTCCTTCCTCTCCAATCCCTCCATCCCTCTCTCTTCCTCTCCATCCCTCACTCTTCCTCTCCAACCCCTCAATCCCTCTCTTCCTTCCTCTCCAAACCCTCCATCCCTCTCCAACAGACAGGGTTATGAGGCAGTGTTCAGAATTCATTGCTGCTGTGCAGAGAGGCTGGTGGATTGTGATACTCAAGCCCTGATGAGATGCTCAATCTGCGTCTCAAATCCTATTACCTATATAGTGTAGTGCTTTTGACCAGGGACCATAGGGCTCTGGTTAAAAGAAGTGCACTATATAGGAAATATGATGCCATTTGGGATGCAATCTCTTTCTTTACTGGGACTCGTTAAGGTGACATCAGGAAAAATATGCTACAGCCGCTACCGCAAATAAAACCACAACGCCTTTTTATCAATCCCCCTATATACAACAACTGAACTGCCAATCAGCGACGCCACTGGGCCAGCTGTGGCTTTTTGTTTTCCTCCTCTCCAAAAGCTGCTCTGGGACATTTGTTGCCATGGCGATCGTCGATGTGGCCGTACATACAGATGGTCTACTTTTTTACGTGACATAATTGATGTCTTCAATTACAATAAACAAGAGCCTTGTGGGGAGCAGTGATATTGAAAAGTGCCATTTTAGTGAAAGAGGGGGTAGAAGTGTTTACTACTATATATACTCTGCTTCCTCCAAACAGGTCTAAGTCACGGTATAAACACGGTATAAACTTCCGACCGGCTGGGCCCCGGCCTCCCGCTGACTGGGGAGCAGGGTTTCAGTCTGGAGACAGAGCATGCTAAATCATTGACAACTTTACCATCCCTTTCACATTCTCATAAGCTCCTCAAGTCCCCTGTTGGGCCCTGGAGTGTGCGTGCGCCACTAGAGTCATGTGTGCCTGTGAGAATCTGACTAGCGGAGGTCCCCAGTGTCCGGTCTGGAGCGTGAAGTGACAACCTCTGTCAAATCAAATCAAAGTTTATTTGTCACATGCGCCGAATACAACAACTTTTCAGTGAAAAGCTTACTTACAGGCTCTAACCAATAGTGCAAAAAAGGTATTATTTTATTTTATTTATTTTACCTTTATTTAACCAGGCAAGTCAGTTAAGAACAAATTCTTATTTTCAATGACGGCCTAGGAACAGTGGGTTAACTGCCTGTTCAGGGGCAGAACGACAAATTTGTACCTTGTCAGCTCGGGGGTTTGCAACCTTCCGGTTACTAGTCCAACGCTCTAACCACTAGGCTACCCTACCGCTACACTAGGCTACCCTGCCGCTACCCTATTGTTAGGTGAACAATAAGTAAGTAAAGAAATAAAACAACAGTAAAAAGACAGGCTATATACAGTAGTGAGGCTATAAAAGTAGCGAGGCTACATACAGACACCAGTTAGTCAGGCTGATTGAAGTAGTATGTACATGTAGATATGGTTAAAGTGACTATGCATATATGATGAACAGAGAGTAACAGTAGCGTAAAAGAGGGGTTGGCGGGTGGTGGGACACAATGCAGATAGCCCGGTTAGCCAATGTGCGGGAGCACTGGTTGGTCGGGCCAATTGAGGTAGTATGTACATGAATGTATAGTTAAAGTGACTATGCATATAATAAACAGAGATTAGCAGCAGCGTAAAAGAGGGGTTGGGGGGAGGCACACAATGCAAATAGTCCAGCTAGCCATTTGATTACCTGTTCAGGAATCTTATGGCTAGGGGGTAAAAACTGTTGAGAAGCCATTTTGTCCTAGACTTGGAACTCCTGTACCACTTGCCATGCGGTAGTAGTGAGAACAGTCTATGACTGGGGTCTTTGACAATTTTTAGGGCCTTCCTCTGACACCACCTGGTGTAGAGGTCCAGAATGGCAGGCAGCTTAGCCCCAGTGATGTACTGGGCCGTACGCACAACTCTCTATAGTGCCTTGCGGTCAGAGGTCGAGCAATTGCCGTACCAGGCAGTGATGCAACCAATGCTCTCGATGTTGCAGCCAGGTCTCTGACCTCCTCCCTATAGGCTGTCTCATCGTTGTCGGTGATCAGGCCTACCACTGTTGTGTCGTCTGCAAACTTAATGATGGTGTTGGAGTCGTGCCTGGCCATGCAGTCGTGGGTTAACAGGGAGTACAGGAGGGGACTGAGCACGCACCCTTGAGGAGCTCCAGTGTTGAGGATCAGCGTGACAGATGTGTTGCTACCTACCCTCACCAACTGGGGGCGTCCCGTCAGGAAGTCCAGGATCCAGTTGCAGAGGGAGGTGTTTAGTCCCAGGTTCCTTAGCTTAGTGATGAGCTTTGAGGGCACTATGGTGTTGAACGCTGAGCTGTAGTCAATGAATAGCATTCTCACGTAAGGGTTAGCGGTGCCAAAAGCCCTGATCTGCCCTAGAATGCCTATGTATATTACGATCGCCAGAACGGCCAAGCATGTTAATTGTTTTTTATGGCATTTTGGGCTCTAAACTGTGTTTATTATGAACAGGTTCGATCCCCACTGTGAATTATTTTAAAGTTCGCTACAAATCATCATATTTCATTAATCTGTGATCCACTCCATCTGTCGTCATACAGGACCACGTGCCAGCAGGCTACTATGCATGAGTCTCTCAGACAGGATGAAAACGACTACATTGACCATGATCCTTTGCTAGTCACCATGAACCTTAGCTATGCTTAGCTCTGGCTTAATGCGGGTAGTTTTCCATAGGAATATGTGGAAGACGTCAGCGCTATCCCCATCTATTGTTTTAATGGCCAACAACGTCTCTTCCCTTCGCTAGCAGGGTAACTCAAACATTGAAAAACAACCTAACTTGTGAACAAAACGATGTAAATATCCAAGAAACACGAGGATAAAGTCTCACTTTAGTAGTTAGACCAACTTTCGCCTGTGTGGATTGCTTCTAAAAACAAATGTTTCAACTAGAGGTCGACCGATTAATTGGAATGGCCAATTAATTAGGGCCGATTTCAAGTTTTCATAACAATCGTAAATCTGTATTTTTGGGCGCCGATTTGCCGATGTCTTTTTTTTTTTACACCTTTATTTAATCTTTATTTAACTTGTCAAGTCAGTTAAGAACACATTCTTATTTTCAATGACAGCCTAGAAACGGTGGGTTAACTGCCTCGTTCAGGGGCAGGATGACAGATTTTCACCTTGTCAGCTCGGGGGATCCAATCTTGCAATCATACAGTTAACTAGTCCAAAGCAATAACCACCTGCCTCTCTCTCGTTGCACTCCACAAGGAGACTGCCTGTTACGCAAATGCAGTAAGCCAAGGTAAGTTTCTAGCTAGCATTAAACTTGTCTTATAAAAAACAATCAATCATAATCACTAGTTAACTACACATGGTTGATGATATTACTAGATATTATCTAACGTGTCC
Organism: Oncorhynchus keta; assembly: GCF_023373465.1. NCBI lineage: Eukaryota > Metazoa > Chordata > Actinopteri > Salmoniformes > Salmonidae > Oncorhynchus > Oncorhynchus keta. The sequence continues at coordinate 37,824,072 of NC_068446.1, read as the reverse complement.
TGCGTTGCATATAATCTGACTGAGCATACAAGCATCTAAGTATCTGACTGAGCGGTGGTAGGCAGAAGCAGGCGCGTAAACATTAATTCAAACAGCACTCTCGTGCGTTTTGCCAGCAGCTCTTCGTTGTGCGTCAAGCATTGCACTGTTTATGACTTGGAGCCTATCAACTCCCGAGATGAGGCTGGTGTAACCGAAGTGAAATGGCTGGTTAGTTAGCGCGCGCTAATAGTGTCTCAAACTTCACTCGCTCTGAGCCTTGGTGGTTGTTTCCCTTGCTCTGCATTGGTAACGCTGCTTCGATGTGGTGGCTGTTGTCGTTGTGTTCCTGGTTCGAGCCCAGGGAGGAGCGAGGAGAGGGACGGAAGCTATACTGTTACACTGGCAATACTAAAGTGACTACAAGAACATCCAATAGTCAACGGTTAATTAAATGCAAATGGTATAGAGGGAAATAGTCCTATAATAACTACAACCTAAAACTTCTTACCTGGGAATATTGAAGACTCCTGTTAAAAGGAACCACCAGCTTTCATATGTTCTCATGTTCTGAGCAATGAACTGAAACGTTAGCTTTCTTACAAAGCACATATTGCACTTTTACTTTCTTCTCCAACACTTTGTTTTTTCATTATTTAAACCAAATTGAACATGTTTCATTATTTACTTGAGGCTAAATTGATTTTATTGATGTATTATATTAAGTTAAAATAAGTGTTCATTCAGTATTGTTGTAATTGTCATTATTACAAAAAAATGGCAGATTCATCAGTATCGGCGTTGAAAAATCATAATCGCTTGATCTCTAGTTAAGCCTTCATTCACACAGCCACCCAGCCAGGCAGTGGACACAGCCACCCAGCCAGGCAGTGGACACATCTCCCCAGCCAGGCAGTGGACACAGCTCCCCAGCCAGGCAGTGGACACAGCTCCCCAGCCAGGCAGTGGACACATCTCCCCAGCCAGGCAGTGGACACATCTCCCCAGCCAGGCAGTGGACACAGCCACCCAGCCAGGCAGTGGACACAGCCACCCAGCCAGGCAGTGGACACAGCTCCCCAGCCAGGCAGTGGACACAGCTCCCCAGCCAGGCAGTGGACACAGCCACCCAGCCAGGCAGTGCACACAGCCACCCAGCCAGGCAGTGCACACAGCCACCCAGCCAGGCAGTGCACACAGCCACCCAGCCAGGCAGTGCACACAGCCACCCAGCCAGGCAGTGGACACAGCCACCCAGCCAGGCAGTGGACACAGCCACCCAGCCAGGCAGTGGACACAGCTCCCCAGCCAGGCAGTGGACACAGCTCCCCAGCCAGGCAGTGGACACAGCTCCCCAGCCAGGCAGTGCACACAGCCACCCAGCCAGGCAGTGCACACAGCCACCCAGCCAGGCAGTGGACACAGCTCCCCAGCCAGGCAGTGGACACAGCTCCCCAGCCAGGCAGTGCACACAGCTCCCCAGCCAGGCAGTGCACACAGCCACCCAGCCAGGCAGTGCACACAGCTCCCCAGCCAGGCAGTGGACACAGCTCCCCAGCCAGGCAGTGCACACAGCCACCCAGCCAGGCAGTGCACACAGCCACCCAGCCAGGCAGTGCACACAGCTCCCCAGCCAGGCAGTGCACACAGCTCCCCAGCCAGGCAGTGCACACAGCTCCCCAGCCAGGCAGTGCACACAGCTCCCCAGCCAGGCAGTGCACACAGCTCCCCAGCCAGGCAGTGCACACAGCTCCCCAGCCAGGCAGTGCACACAGCTCCCCAGCCAGGCAGTGCACACAGCTCCCCAGCCAGGCAGTGCACACAGCTCCCCAGCCAGGCAGTGCACACAGCTCCCCAGCCAGGCAGTGGACACAGCTCCCCAGCCAGGCAGTGGACACAGCTCCCCAGCCAGGCAGTGGACACAGCTCCCCAGCCAGGCAGTGGACACAGCTCCCCAGCCAGGCAGTGGACACAGCTCCCCAGCCAGGCAGTGGACACAGCTCCCCAGCCAGGCAGTGGACACAGCTCCCCAGCCAGGCAGTGGACACAGCTCCCCAGCCAGGCCCAGCTCCCCAGCCAGGCAGTGGACACAGCTCCCCAGCCAGGCAGTGCACACAGCTCCCCAGCCAGGCAGTGCACACAGCTCCCCAGCCAGGCAGTGCCAGCTCCCCAGCCAGGCAGTGCACACAGCTCCCCAGCCAGGCAGTGGACACAGCTCCCCAGCCAGGCAGTGGACACAGCTCCCCAGCCAGGCAGTGCACACAGCTCCCCAGCCAGGCAGTGCACACAGCTCCCCAGCCAGGCAGTGCACACAGCTCCCCAGCCAGGCAGTGCACACAGCTCCCCAGCCAGGCAGTGCACACAGCTCCCCAGCCAGGCAGTGCACACAGCTCCCCAGCCAGGCAGTGCACACAGCTCCCCAGCCAGGCAGTGGACACAGCTCCCCAGCCAGGCAGTGGACACAGCTCCCCAGCCAGGCAGTGGACACAGCTCCCCAGCCAGGCAGTGGACACAGCTCCCCAGCCAGGCAGTGGACACAGCTCCCCAGCCAGGCAGTGGACACAGCTCCCCAGCCAGGCAGTGGACACAGCTCCCCAGCCAGGCAGTGGACACAGCTCCCCAGCCAGGCAGTGCACACAGCTCCCCAGCCAGGCAGTGCACACAGCTCCCCAGCCAGGCAGTGCACACAGCTCCCCAGCCAGGCAGTGGACACAGCTCCCCAGCCAGGCAGTGGACACAGCTCCCCAGCCAGGCAGTGGACACAGCTCCCCAGCCAGGCAGTGGACACAGCTCCCCAGCCAGGCAGTGGACACAGCCACCCAGCCAGGCAGTGCACACAGCTCCCCAGCCAGGCAGTGGACACAGCTCCCCAGCCAGGCAGTGCACACAGCTCCCCAGCCAGGCAGTGCACACAGCTCCCCAGCCAGGCAGTGCACACAGCTCCCCAGCCAGGCAGTGGACACAGCTCCCCAGCCAGGCAGTGGACACAGCTCCCCAGCCAGGCAGTGCACACAGCTCCCCAGCCAGGCAGTGGACACAGCTCCCCAGCCAGGCAGTGCACACAGCTCCCCAGCCAGGCAGTGCACACAGCTCCCCAGCCAGGCAGTGCACACAGCTCCCCAGCCAGGCAGTGTTGACGTGAGAGGTGGGATAGCTATAATGTTAGGATACTTATTCGTTTTATTATTTGATTTAACTCGGCAAGTCAGTTAAAGAACTGGGGGATCGAACCCCCGTCTGTAGTGACACCTCTAGTGCCTTAGTTCCCCTATTTCTTTATGCATTACCAGATATGAAGCAAAATGGCAGAAATACCTTAAAAACAGCTACTGCAACATTTATTTTGCTATAAATTACTAATCGCAAATGCCCATCCATACTTTACTTTTGTCTATTTTTATGAAATGAAAATCTAAAAGTATTTGGTATTAAAATATACTTAAGTATCAAAAGTACAAAAATATAAATCCTTTCACATTCCTTATATTAAGCAAACCAGACCGCACAATCCAACACTCAGACATAATTTACAAACACATGTGTTTAGTGAGTCCGCCAGATCAGACGCAGTAAGGCTGTGTGAGAATTGGACTATTTTCTTGTCCTACTAAGCATTCAAAATGTAAGTACTTTTGGGTGTCAGGGAAAATGGAGTAAAAAGTACATTATTTTTCATTAGGAATGTAGTGAAGTAAAAGTTGTAAAAAATATTAATAGTAAAGTACAGATACCCCCAAAAACTACTTTAGTAGTACTTTACATCACTGCACGAATCAGTACACACAAAGAGCAATTCAGTCCTTGCTGGTTGTTTAACTAACTTACTTAGTTGAACCCTTAGGTGGAGCTGGGGGAGACGTCAGGTGGCAAGGCATCTAAACTGACCCAGGACCAGCCAGTGGAGTTTGAACTGCCCTGAGCCTAGTGGAAAAGCATTAGTGATCAGCTCAGCAGAAGAGCACTTAGACTGACCTAGGATCTGTTATCGAGAAAGGCCTAGTGGAACATTGACTGTCCCAGGCCAGTACAAGCTGGAGTGAAAGTGTATAGCAAGATTTATAGCTACATCTCCACTAGAGACTGAGGAAACAGAAGTAGGAAATAAAATGCTGCATTGTGTTACGCGTGTCCAGCAGGGTCATGAACCCTACTGCTCACCCCTTGATAAGAACAACACACCATATGCCATTGGCTATTAAAAAGATAGCTATACTCAGCAATACCAGACAGAGAGAATCTGGAGGGAGGGAGAGAGAGCGAGAGGTGTGTGTGTGTGTGTGTGTGTGTGTGTGTGTGTGTGTGTGTGTGTGTGTGTGTGTGTGTGTGTGTGTGTGTGTGTGTGTGTGTGTGTGTGTGTGTGTGTGTGTGTGTGTGTGTGTGTGTGTGTGTGTGTGTGTGATACAGATATAAAACCGTCTGAAAGAGAGAACCAAGCACCCTCTTTGCACAGTGACCCAAACTGCCCCCATGAGACTAAAACTGAGCTGTTGTCATGGTTGTAGACGTGGCAGACGTGGGGATTTGTGGCAGGGAGTGGATGTGCACTGGGAGGGAGACACAGACAGACAGACAGACAGATAGACAGGCAGGCAGGCAAGCAGGCATGCAGGCGATGTCAGGGAGAATCAACAGTGAAGAGAGCTTGGACTTATACCATGGGTCAGCAACAGGCGGGCAAGTGGGCCAAAACTGGACTCCAACGTTTTTAGTTTAAAAAAATTGTGTGTCAATGTAATGAAGGTATGAAATGATTGTTATTTTTCCAATACAATCTCTTTTTGGGCTTAGTTGTGGTCAATTTTCAGTATACAAATTGCTATATTTATATTCCGGTCCCCTGAACATTCACGCAGACAAACATCGGACCCCGGCTGAATCTATATAGTTGCTCACCCCTGGCTTATAATGAGAAACAGCAGTCTCCTAAGGAGATGTGTGTGTGATCTGATCTGTTAAGATCTACGCAGGTCACAAACACTGGTCACGTCACCTGGCAACATGACTGAGCTTGTGACTTCATCTCCAAAAAGGACATAAACACACACACACACACACACTCGCATACTAGAGATCGACTGATAACAGCGTAGCCAATTACACACACACACACACACACACACACAAGCATAGCAGCACACACACACAAGCATAGCAGCACACACACACAAGCATAGCAGCACACACACACACCAGGTGTCCATTAATCACAGTCTTGCTATTCTTTTAATGTAAAAAGCCATTTAAATGCAATAAAGGTTAAGTCCCTTGCCCAAGGTCACATCAACAGATGTTTCACCTAGCCGGCTCAGGGTTTGGAACCAGCGATCTTTCGGGTTACTGGCCCAACGCTCTTAACCGCTAGGCTACCTGCCACTGATCTGATATACCTTTACCCTGCAACATTTCTCCTCCCACTCTTAACCGCTAGGCTACCTGCCACCGATCTGATATACCTTTACCCTGCAACATTTCTCCTCCCACTCTTAACCGCTAGGCTACCTGCCACCGATCTGATATACCTTTACCCTGCAACATTTCTCCTCCCACTCTTAACCGCTAGGCTACCTGCCACCGATCTGATATACCTTTACCCTGCAACATTTCTCCTCCCACTCTTAACCGCTAGGCTACCTGCCACCGATCTGATATACCTTTACCCTGCAACATTTCTCCTCCCACTCTTAACCGCTAGGCTACCTGCCACCGATCTGATATACCTTTACCCTGCAACATTTCTCCTCCCACTCTTAACCGCTAGGCTACCTGCCACCGATCTGATATACCTTTACCCTGCAACATTTCTCCTCCCACTCTTAACCGCTAGGCTACCTGCCACCGATCTGATATACCTTTACCCTGCAACATTTCTCCTCCCACTCTTAACCGCTAGGCTACCTGCCACCGATCTGATATACCGTTACCCTGCAACATTTCTCCTCCCACTCTTAACCGCTAGGCTACCTGCCACCGATCTGATATACCTTTACCCTGCAACATTTCTCCTCCCACTCTTAACCGCTAGGCTACCTGCCACCGATCTGATATACCTTTACCCTGCAACATTTCTCCTCCCACTCTTAACCGCTAGGCTACCTGCCACCGATCTGATATACCTTTACCCTGCAACATTTCTCCTCCCACTCTTAACCGCTAGGCTACCTGCCACCGATCTGATATACCTTTACCCTGCAACATTTCTCCTCCCACTCTTAACCGCTAGGCTACCTGCCACCGATCTGATATACCTTTACCCTGCAACATTTCTCCTCCCACTCTTAACCGCTAGGCTACCTGCCACCGATCTGATATACCTTTACCCTGCAACATTTCTCCTCCCACTCTTAACCGCTAGGCTACCTGCCACCGATCTGATATACCTTTACCCTGCAACATTTCTCCTCCCACTCTTAACCGCTAGGCTACCTGCCACCGATCTGATATACCATTACCCTGCAACATTTCTCCTCCCACTCTTAACCGCTAGGCTACCTGCCACCGATCTGATATACCTTTACCCTGCAACATTTCTCCTCCCACTCTTAACCGCTAGGCTACCTGCCACCGATCTGATATACCTTTACCCTGCAACATTTCTCCTCCCACTCTTAACCGCTAGGCTACCTGCCACCGATCTGATATACCGTTACCCTGCAACATTTCTCCTCCCACTCTTAACCGCTAGGCTACCTGCCACCGATCTGATATACCTTTACCCTGCAACATTTCTCCTCCCACTCTTAACCGCTAGGCTACCTGCCACCGATCTGATATACCATTACCCTGCAACATTTCTCCTCCCACTCTTAACCGCTAGGCTACCTGCCACTGATCTGATATACCTTTACCCTGCAACATTTCTCCTCCCACTCTTAACCGCTAGGCTACCTGCCACCGATCTGATATACCGTTACCCTGCAACATTTCTCCTCCCACTCTTAACCGCTAGGCTACCTGCCACCGATCTGATATACCTTTACCCTGCAACATTTCTCCTCCCACTCTTAACCGCTAGGCTACCTGCCACCGATCTGATATACCATTACCCTGCAACATTTCTCCTCCCACTCTTAACCGCTAGGCTACCTGCCACTGATCTGATATACCTTTACCCTGCAACATTTCTCCTCCCACTCTTAACCGCTAGGCTACCTGCCACCGATCTGATATACCTTTACCCTGCAACATTTCTCCTCCCACTCTTAACCGCTAGGCTACCTGCCACCGATCTGATATACCTTTACCCTGCAACATTTCTCCTCCCACTCTTAACCGCTAGGCTACCTGCCACCGATCTGATATACCTTTACCCTGCAACATTTCTCCTCCCACTCTTAACCGCTAGGCTACCTGCCACCGATCTGATATACCTTTACCCTGCAACATTTCTCCTCCCACTCTTAACCGCTAGGCTACCTGCCACCGATCTGATATACCTTTACCCTGCAACATTTCTCCTCCCACTCTTAACCGCTAGGCTACCTGCCACCGATCTGATATACCTTTACCCTGCAACATTTCTCCTCCCACTCTTAACCGCTAGGCTACCTGCCACAGATCTGATATACCTTTACCCTGCAACATTTCTCCTCCCACTCTTAACCGCTAGGCTACCTGCCACCGATCTGATATACCTTTACCCTGCAACATTTCTCCTCCCACTCTTAACCGCTAGGCTACCTGCCACCGATCTGATATACCTTTACCCTGCAACATTTCTCCTCCCACTCTTAACCGCTAGGCTACCTGCCACCGATCTGATATACCTTTACCCTGCAACATTTCTCCTCCCACTCTTAACCGCTAGGCTACCTGCCACCGATCTGATATACCTTTACCCTGCAACATTTCTCCTCCCACTCTTAACCGCTAGGCTACCTGCCACCGATCTGATATACCGTTACCCTGCAACATTTCTCCTCCCACTCTTAACCGCTAGGCTACCTGCCACCGATCTGATATACCTTTACCCTGCAACATTTCTCCTCCCACTCTTAACCGCTAGGCTACCTGCCACCGATCTGATATACCTTTACCCTGCAACATTTCTCCTCCCACTCTTAACCGCTAGGCTACCTGCCACCGATCTGATATACCTTTACCCTGCAACATTTCTCCTCCCACTCTTAACCGCTAGGCTACCTGCCACCGATCTGATATACCTTTACCCTGCAACATTTCTCCTCCCACTCTTAACCGCTAGGCTACCTGCCACCGATCTGATATACCTTTACCCTGCAACATTTCTCCTCCCACTCTTAACCGCTAGGCTACCTGCCACCGATCTGATATACCTTTACCCTGCAACATTTCTCCTCCCACTCTTAACCGCTAGGCTACCTGCCACCGATCTGATATACCTTTACCCTGCAACATTTCTCCTCCCACTCTTAACCGCTAGGCTACCTGCCACCGATCTGATATACCTTTACCCTGCAACATTTCTCCTCCCACTCTTAACCGCTAGGCTACCTGCCACCGATCTGATATACCTTTACCCTGCAACATTTCTCCTCCCACTCTTAACCGCTAGGCTACCTGCCACCGATCTGATATACCTTTACCCTGCAACATTTCTCCTCCCACTCTTAACCGCTAGGCTACCTGCCACCGATCTGATATACCTTTACCCTGCAACATTTCTCCTCCCACTCTTAACCGCTAGGCTACCTGCCACCGATCTGATATACCTTTACCCTGCAACATTTCTCCTCCCACTCTTAACCGCTAGGCTACCTGCCACTGATCTGATATACCTTTACCCTGCAACATTTCTCCTCCCACTCTTAACTGCTAGGCTACCTGCCACCGATCTGATATACCTTTACCCTGCAACATTTCTCCTCCCACTCTTAACCGCTAGGCTACCTGCCACCGATCTGATATACCTTTACCCTGCAACATTTCTCCTCCCACTCTTAACCGCTAGGCTACCTGCCACCGATCTGATATACCTTTACCCTGCAACATTTCTCCTCCCACTCTTAACCGCTAGGCTACCTGCCACCGATCTGATATACCTTTACCCTGCAACATTTCTCCTCCCACTCTTAACCGCTAGGCTACCTGCCACCGATCTGATATACCTTTACCCTGCAACATTTCTCCTCCCACTCTTAACCGCTAGGCTACCTGCCACCGATCTGATATACCTTTACCCTGCAACATTTCTCCTCCCACTCTTAACCGCTAGGCTACCTGCCACCGATCTGATATACCTTTACCCTGCAACATTTCTCCTCCCACTCTTAACCGCTAGGCTACCTGCCACCGATCTGATATACCTTTACCCTGCAACATTTCTCCTCCCACTCTTAACTGCAAAACAAAAACAATAGGAAATATCAAAGTAATATTGACACTAATCTTGAATAAGATTACAACAGCGTTCACCCCATCTTTGAATTGAACCAATCAGATCAGGGTGTGCTTATCGCTTCGCTGTAATGACTTTGCTGGTTTGCTCCATAACTCCAATTCATCTGTATTAATAAAGAAAACTAATTAGGACAAATCGTTAGTCGGACTGTGGAATATGTGAACAGAGACGAGCTGTTGTCATTGCAGCACCACCCATGGAGTATGAGAATGTGTGGATACAAAGACGCATTATGCCCAAAAATGCAAGAGGGGGAGCACTGGAGTCCGGGCTACCCACAGAGGCTGTGAGGACAATTGGTTTAGTTGCAGTTCCAGCCTACTCCTGATTCACTGTGTCTACTGGGTTGAGATAGAGAGAGTTTGCCTCGTCTCTACTGGGTTGGGATAGAAGGAGTTTGCCTCGTCTCTACTGGGTTGGGATAGAGGGAGTTTGCCTCGTCTCTACTGGGTTGAGATAGAGGGAGTTTGCCTCGTCTCTACTGGGTTGGGATAGAGGGAGTTTGCCTCGTCTCTACTGGGTTGGGATAGAGGGAGTTTGCCTCGTCTCTACTGGGTTGGGATAGAGGGAGTTTGCCTCGTCTCTACTGGGTTGGGATAGAGGGAGTTTGCCTCGTCTCTACTGGGTTGGGATAGAGGGAGTTTGCCTCGTCTCTACTGGGTTGGGATAGAGGGAGTTTGCCTCGTCTCTACTGGGTTGGGATAGAGGGAGTTTGGTGTAAAGAAGCATTGAAGGGATTTGTTTAGGCCATCTCGTTTGGAAAGAAAAGTTAGGCCGGCGGTGTCCAACAGCACCATAGCCTCTGGGTGTCCAACAGCACCATAGCCTCTGGGTGTCCAACAGCACCATAGCCTCTGGGTGTCCAACAGCACCATAGCCTCTGGGTGTCCAACAGCACCATAGCCTCTGGGTGTCCAACAGCACCATAGCCTCTGGGTGGCAGTGTTTCTGCTGCATTCAACAACAGTCATGTTGAAGCGGTCTGGCTCCCTCCCATCAGATCACATTGGTTTGTCCCACTCCTATTGACAAATACCAGTGTGCCCGGTCTATTTCCCAGTAGAGGGATTGGATTGAGTGGCGTTGGATTTCACCTCTTAGAGATCCTATTGTGGATTCTTTGATTGCACACAAAGCCGTTACAGATTAGGCTGAGATTACAGAGGCGGTGCCCACGCGGTCCACGGACAGCATCTGAAGTAATGTGAGACCCACAGCATTCCCTTACACAGAACTAAAGTCTTCACACACACACACACAAGCAGATACAATGCCTGCAGAACTGCCTCAAAGACCCAGGCAACCTCCAAAAGTCGCAGGAATGCTCAGAATGCTCAGAATTACTCCGTAGAGGGCAGCAACCCTTTCTGCTTTAGACATAGTGAGTGTGCTGCTATCCTACATGCAATAGATTGACAGCTTGCTCAGGTGTGAAAAGACCACACACACACAAGTCTTCTACACACTTTCACTGCTCAGCTTTCCATTTACAGACCTACCCACAAAGTTTCTAAACCCAAAGGTGCACCATCGTGAGACTTGATTTCCGGGAACGCGCAAGCAGACCAGGCTGCGGTTTGGGATTTGAAAAGTGAACAATTCTTCCTTCGTTATTAATGTTCTCAAAATCTAAAAAGGCACATCCTATAGTAGTTGAGCCAGTGTCTTAAGTATTTGAACATGTTATCACGCCAACCTCGTGAAGAGGACACATTTTAACTTGTCAAAAACCACTTTATATGTACAGAACAAAAATATGAACGCAACATGCAAAGTGTTGGTCCCATGTTTCATGAGTTGAAATAAAAGATCCCAGAAATGTTCTATAAGGACAAAAATCTTATTTCGCTCAAATTCTGTGCACACGTTTGGTTATAACCTTGTTAGTGAGCATTTCTCCTTTGCCAAGATAATCCATCCACCTGACAATTTTGGCCTATCAAGAAGTTGATTAAACAGCATGATCATTATTACACAGGTGCACCTTGTGCTGGGGACAAAAGGTCACTCTAAAATGTGCAGTTTTGTCACACAACAAAATGCCACAGATGTATCACATTTTGAGGGAGTGTGCAATTGGCATGCTGTATGCAGGAATGTCCAACAGAGCTGTTGCCAGAGAATGTAATGTTAATTTCTCTACCATAAGCCGCCTCCAACGTCATTTTAGAGAATTTGGCAGTATGTCCAACTGGCCTCACAACCGTAGACCACGTGTAACCACACCAGACCAGAACCTCCCCATCCGGCTTCTTCGCCTGCGGGATTGTCTGAAACCAGCCACCCGGACAGCTGATGAAACAGAGTTTGAACAATCAAAGAATGTCTGCACAAACCGTCTCAGGGAAGCTCATCTGTGTGCTCGTCGTCCTCACCTGGTCTTGACCTGACTTCAGTTTGGCCCATAGTGGTGGTAGGCTTATGGTATGGGCAGGCATAAGCTACGGACAACAAACGCAATTTTATCGATGGCAAATTGAATGCACAGAGATACTGTGATGAGATCCTGAGGCCTATTGTGGTGCTATTCATCCACCGCCATCATCATGTCACCATGTCGCAAGGATTTATACATAATTCCTGGAAGCTGAAAATATCCAAGTTCTTCCATGGCCTGCATACTCACCAGACATATCATCCATTGAGCATGTTTGGGATGCTCTGGATCGACGTGTACGACAGCAAGTTCCAGTTCCCGCCAATATCCTGCAATTACGCACAACCACTGAAGAGGAGTGGGAACATTCCACAAGCCACAATCAACAGCCTGATCAAGTATATGCAAAGGAGATGGGTCGTGCTGCATGAGGCAAATGGTGGTCACACCAGATACTTACAGGTTTTCTATTGGAGTAGCAGTTTCTGCCTATCTTCATACGGTACCATCTTTGGATATGTAGTCCAGTTCAAACTTTTGCAGGAAATGGCAGTATGATCTAACTGTCTGTTTCATGGCACACTATTGATTGAGCATGCCAAAAATAATACTACATGTAAGCCTACATGCATTAGCTACACGTAGCTCTCCCCACCCCCCAAAAAAAGGATGTTTGATTGTCACATACCCCAGATAGGTGCAGTGAAATGTGTGGTTTTACAGGGTCAGGCATAGTAGTACGCTGCCCCTGGAGCAAATTAAGGTTAAGTGCCTTGATCAAGGGAACGTCGAAAGGTTTTTCACCTTGTTGGCTCAGGTATTCAAACCAACAACCTTTCAGTTATGGGCCCAACGCACTAACCGCTAGGCTGCCTACCGCCCTGGAAGCCTCGAGAAAGCTCACAACAAATCTCTCGCTGACTGTGCAACTGGCCACACCTCACACCACAGCAACTGGTATTTGACTCACACAACCCGTATGAAAAGCTACATGGGCCATTCTTTAATAGTTCCTACCTGCTGAGACCTACACGGGAGCACATACTCTGCACACAGTTGGTTAGCATCTTAAATCCTCTCCTTTCGTAGCTACTGGAACAGATAACGGACTTCGGTCCTTTTTATACCAACGTTGTTCCTTCAACAGGTTTGATGGTGCAGTAAAGTCCAAGCGAGAAGATACGGAGAAAGAAAATCCAGAAACTAAGGGATGATGTGGGCGTCCAAGAACATAATGTCTAGAGAACATTGAGTCCAAGGAAGAGGAACATGTCCAAACAGACCGAGATGGGAAGGAAATGAGGGGACGGGGGAGGAGAGAAGAGTCCACAGCTGGGTTAATGTAGTAGATCCTCTCTGATCATCGCTGATCCTCTCAATCCCAATGTAGCACGGCACAGAGTAATGAAACTGAAGTCTGGTACCAAAGATTACATTCATGGTCAGTCACAACAGCTTTTAGGACTTTTTTTTTGGGGACTCCCACGTGTTGTGAACTCGGGAGTCTCACAGAGTTTCTTCTTCCTCTGCAAATTGAACAACTGCAGCATTAGTTAATATGTAGGAGATTGAAATGCTAGTGGTGCCACACAGAATATGGTTGTTTGGTAGAAATGCCTTCAACAGTGTTTAGGATGACTATAACAAGACACATAAGGTCTCAAGGCTAGGATTGCTGTACAGTAGTTGATGTCAAATGAAGATTTGCGTAGGTTACCACACAAATATTTGATTTTGTACCAGATGTTTCCAAACAAGGAGAGAACAATGTGGTTTTTAAATCTGTATTAAGTATCTTCAACTATTGTAATATTGAGTCACGATTAAATATATTTTCCTGGCTAATGATCATAGTCAGGAAAATATTCAGGCAATGGCAACATGTCAAGTCAAAATAGTTAAGGCTATCACAGTTCAGGTGGAGCAACGAGGCAAGGTTAGCAGGCTATCACAGTTCAGGTGGAGCAACGAGGCAAGGTTAGCAGGCTATCACAGTTCAGGAGGAGCAACAAGGCAAGGTTAGCAGGCTATCACAGTTCAGGAGGAGCAACAAGGCAAGGTTAGCAGGCTATCACAGTTCAGGAGGAGCAACAAGGCAAGGTTAGCAGGCTATCACAGTTCAGGAGGAGCAACAAGGCAAGGTTAGCAGGCTATCACAGTTCAGGAGGAGCAACAAGGCAAGGTTAGCAGGCTATCACAGTTCAGGTGGAGCAACGAGGCAAGGTTAGCAGGCTATCACAGTTCAGGAGGAGCAACGAGGCGAGATTAGCAGGATATCACAGTGACTTTGTGGTTCAGACATGAGATAGTGAATGGATAGGGTGATCCCCTGGCTTTCTGGTTAATCGTGTTTTGCATCATATTGGACAGCAGGTCAGGAATATGCCATAGTTATTAAGGTGTGTGTGTCGGAAGGATGAGCAGAGGCTCCCAGACAATCTGCTCCCTCCACATTCCTGATGTGCTGTGACACCGAGCCCAATCCATTTACAGTGCTGAGACCATGGGCTGCTGACAGAGCGCACGCACACACACACACACAACTAAAGAACACACACACACCTAAAGAACACACACACAACACACACAACTAAAGAACACACACACACACACACACACACAAACAACTAAAGAACACACACACAAACAACTAAACACACACACACACACACACACACACACACACAACTAAAGAACACACACACACAAACAACTAAAGAACACACACACACAAACACAAACAACTAAAGAACACACACACACAAACAACTAAAGAACACACACACACAGACACACACACACAGACACACACAAGTAAAGAATAAAAGACACACACACGCATTGAAACCAAATACCAAATTCTATACTATGCCACTGTATCTTGTCCAATGCCACTCTGACATGTATATATATTCTTAATCCATTCCTTACTAAGATTTAAGTGTATTTTGATTACATGTTGTGAAACTGTTAGATATTACTTCTTAGATATTACTGCAGTCAGAACTAGAAACACAAGCATTTCACAACATCCGCAATAACATGTCACCAATAAATGTGATTTCATTTTCAACACACAATCAACATACAAATAAATGTGTACATAAAATACACTCACCTCATCTCCATGCGACTGGATTACCCTCCAAAACAACTGAGACGTTTCCTCAAACAGCGAGTAACACTCTGTCATTTGAATGTAAACGGAGAGAGTGAGAAAGGGCGGAGTCTATCGGTGTCACCGTCCGCTTTATTGACAGGTGAGGAAATGATTAACCCGAGTCAGCCAGGTCCCGGCTCACATTACTTTCACTGAATACACACAAGTGAACCAGAGGTTCGCCTGCATATCCCCATGAGATTATCTATAGTATAGTGTTCAAGATGTGAGTCAGATTTCTACCAATGGGACCGTAACCATAGGCTGTGTCCCAAATCGCACCCTATTCCCTACATAGGGCACTACTTGAGAAAGCTAGGTGGTTGGATGGTGCTGTACTATTCATCCCAGCAATCTCAAGAGGTGAAATGACCTGGTAGTCTGAGCTCTGACAATGATAAAGTTCACAAACAATATATCCACTACACTTAAAGATACAGGGGCTACTGGGCAGGTTTTTTAAAGATTGAATTGAAACACATAAATTGTATCACTAAATTTCTCTCAGAGCCAGACGGAATCTGGAGGACAAAAACTCCTTAAACTTCCAGACATTATTTGAGATTATTAATACCGGTGGCATTGTCACGTGAACAAGTACAGTGAAATGCCTTTCTTGCAAACTTAAATCCCAACAATGCAGTAATCAATAACAATGTAGTACTAAAAATAACAAGGTAGAACAAAAACACAATAAATAAAAATAAGAAGCACACGAGACGTAAGCATGCATACTATATACAGGGTCAGTTTCAATACCATGTTTACAATGTGTAGGGATACTGGAGTGATGGTGGTAGATATGTATAGGAGTAAGGTGACAGGGATACTGGAGTAATAGAGGTATATGTGTATTGGAGTAAGGTGACAGGGATACTGGAGTGATTGAGGTAGATATGTATAAGAGTAAGGTGACAGGGATACTGGAGTAATAGAGGTATATGTGTATTGGAGTAAGGTGACAGGGATACTGGAGTGATTGAGGTAGATATGTATAAGAGTAAGGTGACAGGGATACTGGAGTAATAGAGGTAGATGTGTATAGGAGTAAGGTGACAGGGATACTGGAGTAATAGAGGTAGATGTGTATAGGAGTAAGGTGACAGGGATACTGGAGTGATTGAGGTAGATATGTATAAGAGTAAGGTGACAGGGATACTGGAGTAATAGAGGTAGATGTGTATAGGAGTAAGGTGACAGGGATACTGGAGTAATAGAAGTAGATGTGTATAGGAGTAAGGTGACAGGGATACTGGAGTGATAGAGGTATATGTGTATCGGAGTAAGGTGACAGGAATACTGGAGTAATAGAGGTAGATGTGTATAGGAGTAAGGTGACAGGGATACTGGAGTAGAGGTAGATATGTATAGGAGTAAGGTGACAGGGATACTGGAGTAATAGAGGTAGATGTGTATAGGAGTAAGGTGACAGGGATACTGGTAGTAGTAGTTGTTGTAACAGTAGTAGTAATAGTAGTAACAGTAGTCGTAGTAACAGTAGTCATAGTCATAGTAGTCATAGTCATAGTCATAGTAACAGTAGTCATAGTAACAGTAGTAGTAGTAACAGTAGTAGTAGTAACAGTAGTAGTAGTAACAGTAGTTGTAGTAACAGTAGTTGTAGTAACAGTAGTAGTAGTAGTAGTAGTAAGAGTAGTAGTAGTAACAGTAGTTGTAGGAACAGTGGTAGCAGTAGTAGTAGTAGTAGTAACAGTAGTAGTAGTAACAGTAGTAGTAGTAACAGTAGTAGCAGTAACAGTAGTTGTAGTAACAGTAGTAGTAGTAACAGTAGTAGCAGTAACAGTAGTTGTAGTAACAGTAGTAGTAGTAGTAGTAGTAAGAGTAGTAGTAGTAACAGTAGTTGTAGGAACAGTGGTAGCAGTAACAGTAGTAGCAGTAACAGTAGTAGTAGTAACAGTAGTAGTAGTAGGAACAGTAGTTGTAGTAACAGTAGTTGTAGTAACAGTAGTTGTAGTAACAGTAGTTGTAGTAACAGTAGTTGTAGTAACAGTAGTAGTAACAGTAGTAGTAGTAACAGTAGTAACAGTAGTAGTAGTAACAGTAGTTGTAGTAACAGTAGTAACAGTAGTAGTAGTAACAGTAGTAGTAGTAACAGTAGTAGTAGTAACAGTAGTAGTAGTAACAGTAGTAGTAGTAACAGTAGTAGTAGCAGTAGTAGTAGTAGCAGTAGTAGTAGTAGTAACAGTAGTAGTAGTAACAGTAGTAGTAGTAACAGTAGTAGTAGTAGTAACAGTAGTAGTAGTAACAGTAGTAGTAGTAACAGTAGTAGTAGTAACAGTAGTAGTAGTAACAGTAGTAGTAGTAACAGTAGTAGTAGTAGTAACAGTAGTAACAGTAGTAGTAGTAGTAGTAGTAACAGTAGTAGTAGTAACAGTAGTAACAGTAGTAGTAGTAACAGTAGTAGTAGTAACAGTAGTTGTAGTAACAGTAGTAGTAGTAGTAACAGTAGTAGTAGTAGTAGTAGTAACAGTAGTAGTAGTAACAGTAGTAACAGTAGTAGTAGTAACAGTAGTAGTAGTAACAGTAGTAGTAGTAACAGTAGTAGTAGTAACAGTAGTAGTAGTAACAGTAGTAGTAGTAACAGTAGTTGTAGTAACAGTAGTTGTAGTAACAGTAGTTGTAGTAACAGAAAGTATTCACACCCCTTGACTTTTTCCCAAAAAAATTGCATTACAGGCTGAATTTAAAAAGGACTACATTTAGATGTTGTGTCACTGGCCTACACACAACACCACGTAATGTACATTGTTACAAAGGAATTACAAATGAAGAGCTGAAATGTCTTGAATATATCTATTCAATATCTATCCAACCCCTTTGTTATGGCGAGCCTAAATAAGTTCAGGAGTAAACATTTGCTTACAAAATAAGTTGCATGGACTGCGTGCAATAATAGTTTAACATTATTTTTTAATGACTAACTTATCGCTGTTACCCCACACATACAATTATCTGTAATGTCCCTCAGTCGAGCTGTGAATTTCAAACACAGATTCAACCAAAAAGGCAAGGGAGGTTTTCCAATGCCTCGCAAAGAAGGACACCTATTGGTAGATGGGTAAAAAAAAGCAGACATATAAAATGTCTTTGAGCATGGTGAAGTTATTAATTACACTTTGAATGGTGTATCAATACACCCAGTCACTACAAACATACCTTCCTAATTCAGTTGCTGGAGAACAGTTACAGAATTTAATGGCTGTGATAGGATGGATCAACAACATTGTAGTTTCTCCACAATGTTAACCTAAATGACAGAGTGAAAAGAAGGAAGCCTGTACAGAATAAAAATATTCCAAAAGATGCATCCTGTTTGCAATAAGGCACTAAAGCAAAACACAATATATCACTGAGTACCACTATTCACATTTTCAAGCCTGGTGGTGGCTGCATCATGTTATGGGTATGTTCGTTATCGGCAAGGACTAAGGAGCTTTGTGGGATGAAAGTAAACTGAATAGAGCTAAGCAACGGCTAAATCCTAGAGCGAAACCTTGTTCAGTCTGCTTTTCAACAGACACTGGGAGACAAATTCACCATTCAGCGGGACAATAACGTAAAACACAATGCCAAATACATTGCTTACCAGGACGATATTGAATGTTCTTGAGTGGCCTAGTTACAGTTTTGACTTAAATCGTCTTGAAAATCTATGGCAAGACTTGAAAATGGCTATCTAGCAATTATCAACATCCAACTTGACAGAGCTTGAATAATTTTTAAGAATAATGTGCAAATATTGTACAATCCAGGTGTGCAAAGCTCTCGGAGACTTACAGCTGTAATTGCTGCCAAAGGCAATTCTAACATGTATTGACTCAGGGGGTTGAATACTTATCTAATCTAGATATATTTGTGATTTATTGTTCATATTAGAATTTTTGTGTAGATCGTTGACAATTTCAAAAAATGTAATCAATTTTAATCGCACCTTGTAAGAACAAAATGTGGAAAAGGTCAAGGGGTGTGAATACTTCTTGAAGGCACTGTAATAGTACACACCTGCAGGAGGGCGCATGGTAGAAGGGATGTCCGGGGAAGTGATGGCAGTATCCTGACTGGGTCCACATGATGCGTCTGGTAATCCACTCAGTTTCTAAGCTTACTGGCTGTTGCCTCAGTTTCTATAGCTGCAGCAGTCCTACAGTCAGACTAATTGCGGCGGCTTTACCTTAAAACGGTGCTTCTGCTTTCGTTCTCTTTATTAACTTTCTCATGGGGGGGGGGAGAAACAGAGAGAGAGAGAGAGACAGAGAGAGAGGGGAAACAGAGAGACAGAGAAAGAGAGACAGAGAAAGAGAGAGAAAGAGAGATAGAGAAAGAGAGATAGAGAAAGAGAGAGAGACAGAGAGAGAGAGATAGAGAAAGAGAGAGAGACAGAGAGAGAGAGACAGAGAGAGAGACAGACAGAGAAAGAGAGAGACAGAGAGAGGGAGAGAAAAAGATTGAAAAAGAGAGACAGGGGGAGCGACAGAGACAGAGTAGATAAGCTGGAGCGAGAGCAAAGCACTGGTGTGGTTAACACAATTGTGCTGTCATCCAGACACCCCAAAATCCTAGCCCCTTCCTCAGACCCACTACACTTTTTAGCAGGGAAGGACCGGGGTATGTCTGACCCCACCTGACATCACTGGGGTGACGCCTTTATATCCAAGCATCTAACCCAAATATTCTGTCTAGTCCGAGTCTCTAATTAACATCCCCATGCAGTGTCTCCAACTGGACTCCCCAACAGGCTGATTATGTCTGAGGTCTTCAGCTTGTATCTCCAAATCTCTTCAGCACGTATCTCAGCGCAAGCAATATCCCCACAGTCTCTTAAAGGAATTGCCAAAGTCCCCCAGTCTCTAGCCTGTCTCTCTACAGCGGATCGTCAAAGACCCCCAGTCTCTACCCTGTCTCTCTACAGCGGATCACCAAAGACCCCCAGTCTCTCCACAGCGGATCTCCAGCTGTATCGCTTCAGTCTTCAATGCGTTTCTCCTCAGGCTGTGGTGGGTACCGGTAGTCCACTCTCTCTCTATCCTGTATCTCCACTGTCCCTTATGTGTAGGTCCGAAGGGTTTTGGCAAATCTCTCTGGTGCCGTCTCTAATGCATCTCTGAGGTAGTCACTACCCCCTAGCACCAGCACTCCATGGGCTCCCAAGCCTCATGACACAGAGCTGCGCGGCATTGAATGACTGAGCACACACAGACCAGGAGAGGCGAGAGAGAGAGAGAACAAAAGGGAAAGAGGAGAGAGAGAGAGAGCAGTAGACAGAGCGAAGCTGCTCTCCTTTTCCCACCTCATGCTCATTGGCAGGAGAGAGAGAGAGAGAGAAGAGAGAATGAATGAGAAAAACAATGAGAGAGCACAAAACAAGGAGGGGGACCGATAGTATCAGTCTGTATCTATCCCCAACAGAAACACAACACAACTCTACCTTATCTTGGCAGCAGTGTTGGTGGTATGTCAGTAGCCTTCAGCAAATGAAGCCTGCAGGTGAGAGGTCACCTCAGTGTGCCTAGACAAAGAGCTGCTGTCCCCAGGGAGAGAGACAGAGAGAGCAGTCTACTCTGGTGTCCTACTGAACAGAGATATTTTACTGCAAGAGGCAAGAGACTCTACTTTACCTGAGGTGTTACTTTACCTGAAGTGTTACTACTGCAATGACAACTACACTTCACCTAGGGCCACCACAGCCCAAATCTGCTAACTGTCACAGTAAAAGTCCCAACTTCTAACATGTAAAATCTAGATTTGTTTTCACTTAGAGGACTTATATATTTTGTGGTAAAAGTGGAAAACGTACTTTTATTTATACAATAGTAATGTATGTCCAAGAGTTTAAGCCCAACTATGGAGACATTGCAAGTCATTCTGCTAGTCCAGCTGTGACATTTTTAGCACCATCGATCAGTAAGTCAAATGCTTTAGATGAGTAATGAACTTCAACTGGGTGGAACAGTGGACCTTCTAATGACTGTTGTTTTGCCTGTACAAAATGGCAGGGAAGGGGCCTGTTCAGGAGGATGCAGCGTTACAGAACAGATCAGATAGAAATGTATTGTGTGTCAGATATAATAGGGACTTGTGTCAGCTCTATTCATTCTATTTCTATCGGCAACGTTCAGTGCCAAGAGCAAGAGAGGACATGAGCAAGAGGAAGTTATGTCCAGTAAAATGACTTCTTCCCATGATCTAACAGGGTAGTTATGGTGAACGTCCACTGGGGGCAGTAGGACCTCAAACTGAACAGAAACATGAATCCAAGGGTGTAGTCATTAGTAGGTAAAATTAATGAAAGGGGGAATGACTAACCTTACTGTAACTCGTCCAATAAGAAATGTTTGTTTTTTCATTGCGAAAAGTTTTACTTGGAGTTTCCTACGGGGTGCACTAATGAATACACGCCAGGGGTCTCGTTGGGTTAACTTAGCACTACTACATAGTTCCTTTAATGACCCAACAGCCATCTTTGTCTAAGTCAGTGTTTCCAAAACCCGGTGTCATACATGATAGTGTAGGTCTAACACAATATGGCAGACAGATTGATATATGCAGGTTATTTGTGTAGAGCAGAGAGCAGCACTCTCCCACGGCGGCAGTGTGATCCCTGGTGTAATTGTGTGGTTACGTCATGCTCCGGAGCTGTCGAGACTAGGGGGAGACAGGGAGGGAGGGAAGAGAGGAGACAGGAGGGGGGTGGGTTTTGCGGTCTCCTGCTGTTTGTTTTTAGGAAACTAAATTCCAGCCCAATTTCATCAGGGAGAGGAAACAGTGCCAACTCACTCCCTCCGCTTTTCCTCTCCCCCCGCTCTCTCTCCCCCTCGCTCTTTCCCTCGCTCTTTCCCTCTCGCTCTTTCCCTCGCTCCGTGTTAGAAGCAGATGGACAGTCTTCACCTGTGCTCTTGCTCTGCCCACGCAAAGAAATAAGAGGGAAAAAAAATACATGCAGGCACATGCACGGTTTCTCTCACACAAAAATAAATGTCCACAGGCGCACACACACACCCACCCACACACACTGGGGGCTGGATTGAATCATCATGTCAGTGGGTGTGATGGGCCAGTGTGACGAGGCCTCTGACACTGCTTATCAGTCTCCCACAGCTGCCCTTCTCCCCTCCCCCCTCCCCTTCCCTACCCTATTCTTCCCTCCACTACCATATTCTCCCCTCCCCTATTCTCCCCTCACCTTCTCCCCTCACCTTCTCCCCTCACCTTATCCCCTCACCTTATCCCCTCACCTTATCCCCTCACCTTATCCCCTCACATTATCCCCTCCCCTACCCTATTCTCCCCTACACTACCCTATTCTCCCCTCACCTTAACCCCTCGCCAGGATTTTTGGTGGAGCTGACACCTTTTAGTAACATGACATCCTCTCCGGTCCAATTCCTACTCACAACAGTGCAATAGTAACTGTTTTTATTTATATTTTGTGAAACCAAGAGTCAACTTCCCTTGCTGGTAGTAGCTAGCTGGCAGCCTGGCTAGCTTGCTTAGCCTGGCTAAAAACATATCAAGCTAGCTAGCCTTTAGCTTCCCACATCTCCATGTGAAATAATCAGATTTATAAAAAAAATTAAATAAAAATTTGCCCTGGCAAATATTATTCTACTTGCCGGGGGAAACTCAAACATGATCCCAGTTTGATATGCTGCTTGTGTATTCATTCCCATATCAGCTAAAAATTGTACATCATCATGTTTTGGTCATGACGAGGAAAAGCACCTGGATAGCTAGTTGGCTACAGCAGGTTCTACCATTTCACAATAGCCTGTAATAACTAGTTATTACTTCTAAACAAAATCCCTATTTAGGTCGATTCTTGTTTGTTTTCCTGTTTGAACAGTTGCTGAGATTATATATGATTATCAATGCAAAATAGGCTACTTGATGAATAGCCTATATATCAGATCAAGTAACCAGGCGACAACACTGCGGGAGGAATAATACGGCGTTTCAATTC
Organism: Oncorhynchus keta; assembly: GCF_023373465.1. NCBI lineage: Eukaryota > Metazoa > Chordata > Actinopteri > Salmoniformes > Salmonidae > Oncorhynchus > Oncorhynchus keta. The sequence continues at coordinate 37,801,202 of NC_068446.1, read as the reverse complement.
TCAGGTAGTAAAAAAACATGGCGATGACCGTCGCTAATTACAAGGAGTCACCCATTGTGTGAGGAAAAATGTCATTGCAACACTCCGAATGTTGCGTCTGCGTAGAGCTTGGAGTAAGCTTCAGGTGCCCTTCCTCTCTCTCCTTCACAATCTCCTGTTCCTTTCACCATGCCATTCCTTCTCCAACTCTCCTGTTCCTTTCTCCATGCCATTCCTTCTCCAACTCTCCTGTTCCTTTCTCCATGCCATTCCTTCTCCAACTCTCCTGTTCCATTCTCCATGCCATTCCTTCTCCAACTCTCCTGTTCCTTTCTCCATGCCATTCCTTCTCCAACTCTCCTGCTCCTTTCTCCATGCCATTCCTTCTCCAACTCTCCTGTTCCTTTCTCCATGCCATTCCTTCTCCAACTCTCCTGTTCCTTTCTCCATGCCATTCCTTCTCCAACTCTCCTGTTCCTTTCTCCATGCCATTCCTTCTCCAACTCTCCTGTTCCTTTCTCCATGCCATTCCTTCTCCAACTCTCCTGTTCCTTTCTCCATGCCATTCCTTCTCCAACTCTCCTGCTCCTTTATCCATGCCATTCCTTCTCCAACTCTCCTGTTCCTTTCTCCATGCCATTCCTTCTCCAACTCTCCTGTTCCTTTCTCCATGCCATTCCTTCTCCAACTCTCCTGTTCCTTTCTCCATGCCATTCCTTCTCCAACTCTCCTGTTCCTTTCTCCATGCCATTCCTTCTCCAACTCTCCTGTTCCTTTCTCCATGACATTCCTTCTCCAACTCTCCTTTTCCTTTCTCCATGCCATTCCTTCTCCAACTCTCCTGTTCCTTTCTCCATGCCATTCCTTCTCCAACTCTCCTGTTCCTTTCTCCATGCCATTCCTTCTCCAACTCTCCTGTTCCTTTCTCCATGCCATTCCTTCTCCAACTCTCCTGTTCCTTTCTCCATGCCATTCCTTCTCCAACTCTCCTGTTCCTTTCTCCATGCCATTCCTTCTCCAACTCTCCTGTTCCTTTCTCCATGACATTCCTTCTCCAACTCTCCTGTTCCTTTCTCCATGCCATTCCTTCTCCAACTCTCCTGTTCCTTTCTCCATGCCATTCCTTCTCCAACTCTCCTGTTCCTTTCTCCATGCCATTCCTTCTCCAACTCTCCTGTTCCTTTCTCCATGACATTCCTTCTCCAACTCTCCTTTTCCTTTCTCCATGCCATTCCTTCTCCAACTCTCCTGTTCCTTTCTCCATGCCATTCCTTCTCCATGCCATTCCTTCTCCAACTCTCCTGTTCCTTTCTCCATGCCATTCCTTCTCCAACTCTCCTGTTCCTTTCTCCATGACATTCCTTCTCCAACTCTCCTGTTCCTTTCTCCATGCCATTCCTTCTCCAACTCTCCTGTTCCTTTCTCCATGCCATTCCTTCTCCAACTCTCCTGTTCCTTTCTCCATGCCATTCCTTCTCCAACTCTCCTGAGACTAGGACTTCAACAGCACCTTTTGCAGACTCACGTGATGTGTTACACAGGATACAGGGCAAACAAATAGCACAGTGACTGATAAAAGGTACAATGAGATGGATGTCATTGAGTACAATATCTTATTTTAGTTTGGTAAAAAGTCTTCCGTGTGACCTTCAATTAGTTACTTCACTATGTTCATGGCTGAAAGTGTGTGTGTGCACACAGTAATGTCACGATGCCAGTATCGTGATACAACGAAACCAGATTTTCCTTGGCAAAAAGGAAAACACAAAGCAGACTACACTTTGGTCCTAAAACCTACTTCTGTTAAAGATGCTGTGCTATAGCTTGAAAAATAAACAAGTGGCTCTGGGTGACAACATAAGGCTGTTTTTTTTTCCAACATTAGGACTGTTTTCCTCAAGACATTAAGTCCGCTTCATGTTTTGTTTTATTTTCTTCCTCACCTCCTGGTATCGTGATACTGGTATTGTGACAACACGAGTGCACAGACATACTCTCTTCTCCCCAAGGGTCTACTGATCCAGACACTTATTCAGACCACCCACACACACACACACACACACACACACACACACACACACACACACACACACACACACACACACACACACACACACACACACACACACACACACACACACACACACACACACACACACACACACACACACACACACACACACACACACACACACACACACACACACACACACACCTTTACTATTAATACACCTCAGCTGCACCTTGTCTTTCTGCAGCGGTGCCCTGAGGCCCAGCACCCAGCAGGATGACATGACAAGAAAAAAATCCCCCAAAACTCTCTGGCGGTAAGTTTCCACTAGTAGATAGACATGTAAGATCAGCTCCCCATGCCCCAATCTCAACCTTTACCAGAGTGGGGGAAATGTAAAACTGAGACTTGGCACAAAACTACACCCATAAATTGCCCTTATCATAATCAGAATGGTTCAAAGTGCCAAGCCACAATGCAATGTTGACATTACAATGTAGGGATTCTCAGCGCACTTACTGTGGGAGAGTTTGAAATTACAGTTTCCTTCCATTGTCTCTGGGCCAATTGCCTTTGGTTGTGGTTCAGCCAATGAATGATGAAACTGAGATTGCATCATTCATATTGGTTGACTGAATTCTGACTCAAATCAGTTCTTGACAATAAAGTTCTCAATTGGCCACTTACCAAAGCAACCGTGTTCAATTAATTCAGTAGTCACGGTGCTACCATTAAAAACCAAGCCGTTATACAGGTCTGGCTAGCTAACTAGCTAACTAGGCTAATGCTACCTAGCTAAATTATAATGCGGTCCTTGGCTAACGATAACATGTTATTGCTAGCGAGCTAACTAGTTAGCTAAGCTAGCTAGCTGTATTTTAGAGCTAGATTGCTAGCTATTCAATCCAGGCCAAGGTGTGGAGTCAAATCCAGCGTGTCAGGCAATTGAAAGGAAGTCAAAAGTTCCTACAGCGTATTCTGAACCGAACCAATCAGCCGAGGAGCAGCATTGGATCAGAAAGGAAACGGACACATGAAATCTGCCTACTTCCTAGATCTCCATAATTAAGAGAAGACTATTGCTCTCTCTAGCCTTCCAGGTTTTCATTGGATGTGTCCGAAATGGCCCTATATTCTTTATATAGTGCACTACCAGAGCCCTATTGGCGCTGGCCATAAATAGTGCACTATGAAGGGGATATGGTGCCATTTGGGACTCAGACATTGAAACCTAGACAATAAAAATATTTACATAAGACCACTATCGATTCCTCCCTCAATACACTGGTCTGATGGTTATCATTTCAACTTAATGAATATCATTTGTCAGGGAGAGTTTATCATAATTTCAGATGAAGGACAGAAATAAATCTAATCCAAAAGCATTCTTCATGTAATATTGTTATAATTCTGTACATTTTTGTGAAACAGCACAGTTCAAAATATACAGCAAATAGAAATAAATACAAAATATCTGGGGGATTGGAAAAGATCTAGACAACTACATTGATGTAAGCTACAATCTATCTGCAATATTAAAGATGATCTACCTCCGTGAATAAATAATAACCTGGCTGCATCCCAAATGGCACCCTATCCACTATTTAGAGCAATACTTCTGACCAGGGCCTATTATCCACTATACAGAGCAATACTTACCTAGGATAGGGTACGTAAGGGTAAGTAATCCTTCTCACCCCCCTTCTCCCCCAACAAGATTTAGATGCAAGTGGCTGTTCCACTGGTTGTCATAGGTGTTTGCACCAATTTGTAAGTCGCTCTGGATAAGAGCGTCTGCTAAATGACTTAAATGTAAATGTAAATGTACTTCTGACCAGGGCCTATTATCCACTATTTAGAGCAATACTTCTGACCAGGGCCTATTATCCACTATTTAGAGCAATACTTCTGACCAGGGCCTATTATCCACTATACAGAGCAATACTTCTGACCAGGGCCTATTATCCACTATTTAGAGCAATACTTCTGACCAGGGCCTATTATCCACTATACAGAGCAATACTTCTGACCAGGGCCTATTATCCACTATACAGAGCAATACTTCTGACCAGGGCCTATTATCCACTATTTAGAGCAATACTTCTGACCAGGGCCTATTATCCACTATACAGAGCAATACTTCTGACCAGGGCCTATTATCCACTATTTAGAGCAATACTTCTGACCAGGGCCTATTATCCACTATTTAGAGCAATACTTCTGACCAGGGCCTATTATCCACTATACAGAGCAATACTTCTGACCAGGGCCTATTATCCACTATTTAGAGCAATACTTCTGACCAGGGCCTATTATCCACTATACAGAGCAATACTTCTGACCAGGGCCTATTATCCACTATTTAGAGCAATACTTCTGACCAGGGCCTATTATCCACTATACAGAGCAATACTTCTGACCAGGGCCTATTATCCACTATACAGAGCAATACTTCTGACCAGGGCCTATTATCCACTATACAGAGCAATACTTCTGACCAGGGCCTATTATCCACTATACAGAGCAATACTTCTGACCAGGGCCTATTATCCACTATACAGAGCAATACTTCTGACCAGGGCCTATTATCCACTATTTAGAGCAATACTTCTGACCAGGGCCTATTATCCACTATTTAGAGCAATACTTCTGACCAGGGCCTATTATCCACTATACAGAGCAATACTTCTGACCAGGGCCTATTATCCACTATTTAGAGCAATACTTCTGACCAGGGCCTATTATCCACTATACAGAGCAGTACTTCTGACCAGGGCCTATTATCCACTATTTAGAGCAGTACTTCTGACCAGGGCCTATTATCCACTATTTAGAGCAATACTTCTGACCAGGGCCTATTATCCACTATACAGAGCAATACTTCTGACCAGGGCCTATTATCCACTATACAGAGCAATACTTCTGACCAGGGCCTATTATCCACTATTTAGAGCAATACTTCTGACCAGGGCCTATTATCCACTATTTAGAGCAATACTTCTGACCAGGGCCTATTATCCACTATACAGAGCAATACTTCTGACCAGGGTCTATTATCCACTATACAGAGCAATACTTCTGACCAGGGCCTATTATCCACTATTTAGAGCAATACTTCTGACCAGGGCCTATTATCCACTATACAGAGCAATACTTCTGACCAGGGCCTATTATCCACTATACAGAGCAATACTTCTGACCAGGGCCTATTATCCACTATTTAGAGCAATACTTCTGACCAGGGCCTATTATCCACTATTTAGAGCAATACTTCTGACCAGGGCCTATTATCCACTATTTAGAGCAATACTTCTGACCAGGGCCTATTATCCACTATTTAGAGCAATACTTCTGACCAGGGCCTATTATCCACTATACAGAGCAATACTTCTGACCAGGGCCTATTATCCACTATTTAGAGCAATACTTCTGACCAGGGCCTATTATCCACTATACAGAGCAATACTTCTGACCAGGGCCTATTATCCACTATACAGAGCAATACTTCTGACCAGGGCCTATTATCCACTATTTAGAGCAATACTTCTGACCAGGGCCTATTATCCACTATACAGAGCAATACTTCTGACCAGGGCCTATTATCCACTATTTAGAGCAATACTTCTGACCAGGGCCTATTATCCACTATACAGAGCAATACTTCTGACCAGGGCCTATTATCCACTATACAGAGCAATACTTCTGACCAGGGCCTATTATCCACTATACAGAGCAATACTTCTGACCAGGGCCTATTATCCACTATACAGAGCAATACTTCTGACCAGGGCCTATTATCCACTATACAGAGCAATACTTCTGACCAGGGCCTATTATCCACTATTTAGAGCAATACTTCTGACCAGGGCCTATTATCCACTATTTAGAGCAATACTTCTGACCAGGGCCTATTATCCACTATACAGAGCAATACTTCTGACCAGGGCCTATTATCCACTATTTAGAGCAATACTTCTGACCAGGGCCTATTATCCACTATACAGAGCAATACTTCTGACCAGGGCCTATTATCCACTATTTAGAGCAATACTTCTGACCAGGGCCTATTATCCACTATACAGAGCAATACTTCTGACCAGGGCCTATTATCCACTATACAGAGCAATACTTCTGACCAGGGCCTATTATCCACTATACAGAGCAATACTTCTGACCAGGGCCTATTATCCACTATTTAGAGCAATACTTCTGACCAGGGCCTATTATCCACTATTTAGAGCAATACTTCTGACCAGGGCCTATTATCCACTATACAGAGCAATACTTCTGACCAGGGCCTATTATCCACTATTTAGAGCAATACTTCTGACCAGGGCCTATTATCCACTATTTAGAGCAATACTTCTGACCAGGGCCTATTATCCACTATACAGAGCAATACTTCTGACCAGGGCCTATTATCCACTATTTAGAGCAATACTTCTGACCAGGGCCTATTATCCACTATACAGAGCAATACTTCTGACCAGGGCCTATTATCCACTATACAGAGCAATACTTCTGACCAGGGCCTATTATCCACTATACAGAGCAATACTTCTGACCTGCGCCCATAGGCTGGTATACTGCGTTACATTGTCTCCTCTACTCCTTTAGGGAGCATGGGTTATCCTGGATTCTGTTTTAGTCCCGGAATTGGATTCAAAGTAATGGCCTGACTGTTTGAATCAAATTGATATGGGGCTGAATTCAGGGGCCTTTTTAAGATTTAATATTAAAATAACCATAATCTCTGCTAAGCTACTGAGCGGTTGGCTAACCCTAACCCATGAGCTGTTTACACAGTCCTCCTAGTGCTGGGATAAGAGTGAATAATGGCTACCAGAAAAAGTAACCAATTGATGGTGGTGATGATTAATATTATAATACACATGAGGGAATTGAGTCATTCCAAGTCAGGGTCATTCTATGTGAAATGGTAATAAAATTCACCATCTCAAAAGCAATAAGTCACAAATGCCAAATATAACACAACAATCCTTGTGTGCTAAATCTGAAGAAATAACTTACTGATATTACCTGTTAGCTGGTTGGCTGACATAGTTGGCTAAGTAACTTGGCTTGCATACTGAAGTATGTTACAATGTATGACTGCTGAGACGTGAATGATACAAACATATTGTAACCCTCAATTCTTGTTGTAGATATTTAACACTACCTCCACCGGAGGACTTGTGGGTTCGGCAGTAACAACAAAACAGAAAACTATTACTTGTAGTTGAATGTCTCTGGACCAGGAGATCCAGCCAAACAGTCACCAACATCTTTTTCTCCACATTCTGCTGACATGCGTAGGTGCCGCTGATAATACTATTGTTTTCTATATAAAAGTCCCCTGGGTACAAACAATAACAGTGCCTCAATACATTACGCCAAAATAAAAGTAATAACAAACGTCAGGTTTGTTTCTGAATATGCTTATGGAAATGTCCCAAAAAGATGGATGTTTTGATCAAAGGTTCAAGTGAAGTGATCAAATCATTGCCACCTCCAATCAAGTCAGGAGTTTGAAGCTATTGATGAGTCAAAGGAGGTCTCTGAACTCAACAATGAATGACATTCTCATGCATGTCAATGGTGCATGTCAATTAGAGATCTTTGTTGAACAGACAAAAGAGCAGCCACTTGGTTACATGAGCAAATGAGAGAAAAGCATTATCCTCCCATGAGAGGTAGAGAAATATAAATTCTAAATGTTCAGTCACATTCCATCATTTCCCCTATTGCAGAAACTAAACCACACTAACAGCAATCAAATACTCATAAATAACAGTACAAGTATAAGCATTTGGGGCAGCAGGTAGTCTAGTGGTTAGAGCATTGGGCCAGTAACCAAAAGGTTGCTGGATCGAATCCCCAAGCTGACAAGGTCAAAATCAGTCGTCATTGTCATTGTAAATAAGAGTTCTTAACTGACTTGCCTAGTTAAATAAAGGTTAAATATATATATTTTTTTAATAAAAACATTTTTTAAGTTAAAAAAAAAATTGCTTCACCTGCGATAACGTCTGCAAATATGTACGCGACCAATCAAATTCTACTTGATTTTATTTGACAAGCCCTCTGCGACGCCCAGAAGATATTATCTCCCTTCTCAACAGTCAAGCTGTGCTACAGCACAATTAGCCTATTTTGGGTTGCTATTCTAACATGGCTTTCGAAACCACAGTATCCCAAATCCAAGAGCATCAACTTGAGAATTTGGAGGGGGATTTGGCCTAAACCTTAATTTGCATTGCTGTGGTTTCACAAATTCTCTACATCCCTGATCTTTTTGTCAGAGCCTCCCTTTGTTCTAAATGTCACCACGTTTACAGTGAAAGGGCAATAGTTGCCTTTTAATCAGGTCATTTGTGTGAGCAGAACTGCTGAGTGAAGAAGTCTCGGTTGGCTGCTTCAAATTTCTCCTCGTACAGCCAAATTACCCACTTGGCAGGATCAAAGTCACATGTGATCTCCTCTAAAGGGACATAGAAAGGATACATTCATAAATATCCTAATTTACATGTTCACAACTCTGACATATGAGAGGTCTGCACACTATTCTTCTGCATTGCATCTATAGACAAACCTTACAAAATAAATGCAGTAGCCATTATTCAGTTTTAGTTTATAACACTAAAATATCCCCTTACCTGGCCTCAGGACTAAGAGCAACAACAGACAACAACAATGGATGAATGGGCGAAATGCACTGGGTATAGTTGTACCTCACACGACTGCTCTCTCTGTCTAACAATACACCCTGAGGACGAGGACAAACGTGGGCCCTTTGCTAATGGACTGATTTTTTCTCTCCCTCTAACCTGATTTAGCCCAACACACAGAGCATAGCTGTTACTGCACAGTCCCACTGTATGTCTGGCTGACAGACTGGCCGATAGACAGAGACAGACAGACTGATATAGCAGTAGCTACTACAGTAGTTAACTAGCCAACTATCCTCTGTAGCTAGCCAGCAAGAAACGCTAAAGGGATTGCAAACGGGTTCGATTAACTCTAGCTAAACAAAAACACTTTTTTCTAAATATTAGAAAACTGCATCCTAATTTCAGAGTTTTATCTTGTTAAATTCACTCTTCTTTTCCGACTCCTGATTGACAACAGCTGATAAGAGAAATTGACACGCTGTACCAAAATGTACGAATGGTGGGAGTCAACGCAATCACGCATTAGATAATGGTTTTGGTGTACTATTTTCAAAAAGTTTACATACTATAAAGCGTTCTTTTTTGCATACTATTCATCAAGCTAGTATGGGTATTCGAACACGACCACTCTTGATGACTGAACTCCTCTCTACACCACAACTCCCAGGCACCAAGTCACTCTCTTCTGTGCCAGATGCCAGTGGCCATGAAGAACATTGAAAAACAGCCAATCAGATCCCACACATGAGACAACAGCGGATTACAGTGAGAGATTCATATTGAGATACAAAGGAAACTGATGAACTAATGTGACATGTAACCAGTTTAAAGCCCGTCTGGGAATAAACTGAAAAACATTTCCTGTGACAAACTCAATGTTACATCTGGCAATCCAGGCAGACATGTGGGGGGTCATGAATGAATTACAAGTCTTTCATGGTTAGTCTTCACATTCATCCTTACAGTATAGCGTGAGCTCGGGGACCACTAACTCAATCCTCTCCTCTGAATTATTCACTGTTTCCAAATATATAAACTCTCCCATAGCCGATACAGATCTAAAGTGACAGAGAGAGGTGCCTCAAGAAAACCTGCCACGGGAGAAACACGTAGCGGGGCGAAAGTGTTCTTACTTAACAACAAGAAAAAGAACAAGGTCATTATTGGGGAAGTGTTTGGTTTTAAGAATCAATCCAATGTGTAGTGTTAAGATAAGACATTCAACCCAATGCTGTGGTACTTTTTTATTTATTTACCAGGTAAGTTGACTGAGAACACATTCTCATTTACATCAACAACCTCAGGAATAGTAAGAGGGGAGAGAAGGGAGATGAATCAGCCAATTACAAGCTGGGGATGATTCGGCTACACTACACATTATTACATTGTACACGTTCTGGCTTTGTACATCTGTTCTACAATGTGCCAGCAGAGCATGATACCCTATGTTGTTATAATGGATCTCTTTCAGGCAGAGTAACACCTGACATACCCCTTTTCATCCACTGTATTGACAACGTGAGAAAGAGACAGTGTTTGGTGTTCCTTTCACCTCTACAGTGGCATCCAGTTTAAGCCAGGCCCAGCTCCAGCTACACTTCATCCCTGAATCCACTTGTTTAACAAGCAACGCCTCATTTTCACCTAATTCTCTCATTCTGAAAATTAACCACATACTGAAGGGGGAAAAATTTACTTCACAGATAGTAGTTAGTTCATTAGTAATTCACAGATTACCAGGGTCCAGTAAGCAGCTAACGCGTTATAACTTGAGGAACGGCAAGGAGTCGTATACCAGTTATACCAGTGAATTGGTTAAGTTACTAAAGTTAACTCATCTGATGTACTTTATTAGGAAGCTCATTTTCATTTTCATAAACTCCATTATTTGATCAGTTAGGTGGGCTAATGTTGCTCAACATTTCTCTGTCTAGTTAACAGAGAATTTGATCCAGCTAGCAAGATACCTTATGATAACAATACTTGTTCCACCCCACTTTCTCCCTCACCTCAAACTTTCCAAATGGCAGTTGTTTTTCGGTTACAGCTCATGAAGTACGCTTCATCACCTTCTCACCCCGTCACAGTGGTCAGGCTTCTCACCTACTTGACCTCTTCGTTACCGTTCAGAGGACACACTGCTGTAAATTAACTGGGAAACTGCCATTCCGCTCTTTCCAGAGCGGATCTACATGAATCACGTAGGTCATTTATTTTGGATTCAAAACGGCGAATATTCTCCGAAAGGTGACTAGTTAGCATCCCTGCAGATAACATTGGCTTATGGTTCCTTAGTTATTACATTAAGGACGTACAGTAGGTATGTGACTTGGCACACTGATACATAGCCATTCCACATTTGCTAGGCTATATCTCAGAATTTCTCTGGTGCTGGAGCCAGCTCAGGCACGTTGCTGACCAGTCCCTCAGAGAGTTTTCTATCTGGCAACTAATTTAAATCCATTCTCAAGGTGTTTTTTTTTTGTAAGATAAGCTGTCCTCCAAGGAGAACCATAGATTGGTCTGGTAGAAATAAGGTTTGTAAACACAATTTTTTCAGACAGCATTCCACACAGACAGCAGTCATAGCACGTGATGCATGCCCAGAGTAAACCTGAGGCTAACCCCACCACTTCATTGATCTGTGCCATCCACAAGAAACATGGTAGACAACTTCAATGACTAAACACTGATGACACAGTTCTGTCCTAATGACCTAAGTTCTGTGCTTCCTCGCTGCACAAGTATTTTTATTAATTTGACCTTTATTTAACTAGGCAAGTCAGTTAAGAACAAATTCTTATTTTCAATGACGGCCTAGGAACAGTGGGTTAACTGCCTGTTCAGGGGCAGAACGACAGATTTGTACCTTGTCAGCTCGGGGATTTGAACTTGCAACCTTCCGGTTACTAGTCCAAAGCTCTAACCACTAGGATACCCTGTGGTTAGAGCGGATTAGCAGGAAAGTATTCAACCTCAGATACCTCAGATAATCTTCCTATTAAAACTGCCATAAGACCTTGGATAATCTTCCTATTAAAAACTGCCATAAGACCTTAGATAATCTTCCTATTAAAACTGCCATAACACACAGGAAAGTATTCAACCTCAGATACCTTGGATAATCTTCCTCTTGTTGAATAGCCACTTCGATTCCCATCTCTTATATCCGAATTAAAAATGCATAAAAGGCAACATTTCCTCCTCCTGTTTGATGCTGAATAAATAACAGTACACATTTCCTCCTCCTGTTTGACACTGAATAAATAAAAGTATGTGGTTTGATGAGAGCCAACATCAGAATTTAGCTTGGTCGCCACTAGGGGCTGGCCGATCTACAGTGATGTGTTTGTCATTAGCTTGGTCGCCACTAGGGGCTGGCCGATCTACAGTGACGTGTTTGTCATTAGCTTGGTCCCCACTAGGGGATGGCCGATCTACAGTGACGTGTTTGTCATTAGCTTGGTCGCCACTAGGGGCTGGCCGATCTACAGTAACGTGTTTGTCATTAGCTTGGTCGCCACTAGGGGCTGGCCGATCTACAGTGACGTGTTTGTCATTAGCTTGGTCGCCACTAGGGGCTGGCCGATCTACAGTAACGTGTTTGTCATTAGCTTGGTCGCCACTAGGGGCTGGCCAATCTACAGTGACGTGTTTGTCATTAGCTTGGTCGCCACTAGGGGCTGACCGATCTACAGTGACGTGTTTGTCATTAGCTTGGTCGCCACTAGGGGCTGGCCGATCTACAGTGACTTGTTTGTCACTAGCTTGGTCGCCACTAGGGGCTGGCCGATCTACAGCAACGTGTTTGTCATTAGCTTGGTCGCCACTAGGGGCTGGCCGATCTACAGTGACGTGTTTGTCACTAGCTTGGTCGCCACTAGGGGCTGGCCGATCTACAGTGACGTGTTTGTCACTAGCTTGGTCGCCACTAGGGGCTGGCCGATCTACAGTAACGTGTTTGTCATTAGCTTGGTCGTCACTAGGGGCTGGCCGATCTACAGTAACGTGTTTGTCATTAGCTTGGTCCCCACTAGGGGCTGGCCGATCTACAGTGACGTGTTTGTCATTAGCTTGGTCGCCACTAGGGGCTGGCCGATCTACAGTAACGTGTTTGTCATTAGCTTGGTCGCCACTAGGGGCTGGCCGATCTACAGTAACGTGTTTGTCATTAGCTTGGTCGCCACTAGGGGCTGGCCGATCTACAGTGACGTGTTTGTCATTAGCTTGGTCGCCACTAGGGGCTGACCGATCTACAGTAACGTGTTTGTCATTAGCTTGGTCCCCACTAGGGGCTGACCGATCTACAGTAACGTGTTTGTCATTAGCTTGGTCCCCACTAGGGGCTGACCGATCTACAGTAACGTGTTTGTCATTAGCTTGGTCGCCACTAGGGGCTGACCGATCTACAGTAACGTGTTTGTCACTAGCTTGGCAGTGATGTGTTGTCTCTGTTCAGGAACAGCATTTTGGTTTGCTTGTGAATATCTCATTTTAAATTTAAAAAGCTTTGATGTTTTACAGGAATCTGGTCCTTGTCGTCGTCACTGATTTGCATGTTAAAGTTTTTGGTCAACACAAATATATGTCTATGGCCTGTAGACTCCTACAGTGAGAGGCTATCCACCTGTTGCATGGGCTGGCTTTGGTAAGAGGGACTGGGTAATTGCTGACCGTGCTAGTAATGCTGTCATATGCCTCCAGTCAATCCAGATGAATCCAATGTTTGCTTTCTGAGGGTGCCGTTAGGGTGTGTATGTGTGTAAGTATATGTGCACGGTTTACTGTATGCATGCGTGCGTATGTGTGGTTGACTGCGTGCGTGTGTGTGTGTTTGTGTGTGTGGTTGATTGCGTGCGTGTGTTCGTGTGTGTGGTTGACTGCGTGCGTGTGTTCGTGTGTGTGGTTGACTGCGTGCGTGTGTTCGTGTGTGTGTGTTCGACTGTGTGTGTGTGTTCGACTGTGTGTGTGTGTTCGACTGTGTGTGTGTGTTCGACTGTGTGTGTGTGTTCGACTGTGTGTGTGTGTTCGACTGTGTGTGTGTGTTCGACTGCGTGTGTGTTCGACTGCGTGTGTTCGACTGCGTGTGTGTTCGACTGTGTGTGTGTTCGTGTGTGTTCGACTGCGTGTGTGTTCGTGTGTGTTCGTCTGTGTGTGTGTTCGACTGTGTGTGTGTTCGTGTGTGTGTTCGTGTGTGTTCGACTGCGTGTGTGTTCGACTGCGTGTGTGTTCGACTGCGTGTGTGTTCGACTGCGTGTGTGTTCGACTGCGTGTGTGTTCGACTGCGTGTGTGTTCGTGTGTGTGTTCGACTGCGTGTGTGTTCGTGTGTGTGTTCGACTGCGTGTGTGTTCGACTGCGTGTGTGTTCGACTGCGTGTGTGTTCGTGTGTGTGTTCGACTGCGTGTGTGTTCATGTGTGTGTGTTCGACTGTGTGTGTGTTCGACTGTGTGTGTGTGTGTGTGTGTTCGTGTGTGTGTGGTTGACTGCGTGCGTGTGTTCGTGTGTGGTTGACTGCGTGCGTGTGTTCGTGTGTGTGGTTGACTGTGTGCGTGTGTTCGTGTGTGCGTGTTCGACTGTGTGCGTGTGTTCGACTGTGTGTGTTCGACTGTGTGTGTGTGTTCGACTGTGTGTGTGTGTTCGACTGCGTGTGTGTGTTCGACTGCGTGTGTGTTCGACTGCGTGTGTTCGACTGCGTGTGTGTTCGTGTGTGTGTTCGACTGCGTGTGTGTTCGTGTGTGTGTTCGACTGCGTGTGTGTGTTCGACTGCGTGTGTGTTCGACTGCGTGTGTGTTCGACTGCGTGTGTGTTCGACTGCGTGTGTGTTCGACTGCGTGTGTGTTCGTCTGCGTGTGTGTTCGACTGCGTGTGTGTTCGACTGCGTGTGTGTTCGACTGCGTGTGTGTTCGACTGCGTGTGTGTTCGACTGCGTGTGTTCGACTGCGTGTGTGTTCGACTGCGTGTGTGTTCGACTGCGTGTGTGTTCGACTGCGTGTGTGTTCGACTGCGTGTGTGTTCGACTGCGTGTGTGTTCGACTGCGTGTGTGTTCGACTGCGTGTGTGTTCGACTGCGTGTGTGTTCGACTGCGTGTGTTCGACTGCGTGTGTGTTCGTGTGTGTGTTCGACTGCGTGTGTGTTCGTGTGTGTTCGACTGTGTGTGTGTTCGACTGTGTGTGTGTTCGACTGTGTGTGTGTTCGACTGTGTGTGTGTGTGTGTGTGTGTGTGTGTGTTCGTGTGTGTGTGGTTGACTGCGTGCGTGTGTTCGTGTGTGTGGTTGACTGTGTGCGTGTGTTCGTGTGTGTGTGTTCGACTGTGTGTGTGTTCGACTGTGTGTGTGTTCGACTGTGTGTGTGTGTTCGACTGTGTGTGTGTGTGTTCGACTGTGTGTGTGTTCGACTGTGTGTGTGTTCGACTGTGTGTGTGTTCGACTGTGTGTGTGTTCGACTGCGTGTGTGTCCGTGTGTGTTCGACTGTGTGTGTGTTCGACTGTGTGTGTGTTCGACTGTGTGTGTGTGTGTGTTCGTGTGTGTGGTTGACTGTGTGCGTGTGTTCGTGTGTGCGTGTGTGTTCGACTGTGTGTGTGTGTGTTCGACTGTGTGTGTGTGTGTTCGACTGTGTGTGTGTTCGACTGTGTGTGTGTTCGACTGTGTGTGTGTTCGACTGTGTGTGTGTTCGACTGCGTGTGTGTTCGTGTGTGTGTTCGACTGCGTGTGTGTTCGTGTGTGTGTTCGACTGCGTGTGTGTTCGTGTGTGTGTTCGACTGCGTGTGTGTTCGTGTGTGTGTTCGACTGCGTGTGTGTTCGTGTGTGTGTTCGTCTGTGTGTGTGTTCGACTGTGTGTGTGTTCGACTGTGTGGTGTGTGTGTTCGACTGTGTGTGTGTTCGACTGCGTGTGTGTTCGACTGCGTGTGTGTTCGACTGCGTGTGTGTTCGTGTGTGTTCGACTCTGTGTGTGTGTTCGACTGTGTGTGTGTTCGACTGTGTGTGTGTTCGACTGTGTGTGTGTTCGACTGTGTGTGTGTTCGACTGTGTGTGTTCGACTGTGTGTGTTCGTGTGTATAAGAGCGGTTAAAACAGTGTGATGCAGATGCCACACGCACTGCTGTCCTGAATAGGGTGATGTACAACACGGGACACGTCTTCACCAAAAAACAAATGTAACGAGCTGTAATGCAGCAGTTTATAATCCTCGCTGCTGCTGCGGATCAATATCAATACCACAAAAAGGTATTTATCTAACAACTCCCGGGTTGTGTTCATTAGGGCATGCAACGTAAGATGTGTAAGAACGTTTTTGCAACGGTAAACAAAAACCAGCGTTTCTCTTCCTGTGTTTCAGTTCGTTTTCTTCCATTTGGTAATGAAAAAAAGTGTTGTTAGGATTTGGCAAGACTGAATTAGGTGCCAACATAAGGAACGTATAGAAAAGGTTAAGTAGGTATTAAGTATTCGATGTTTACCTGGGGTTGTAGGTCAGATCCCATGTTGTGGAGATGTAACTTCCTACACTAGCGACAGCCTTGGTTCGTCTGGGCCATGTGGCGAGATGCTTGATGGGAACCAGTTGGTGACCTGAGTCTCTTGCGGGGTCAGAGCTAAAGCAGGTCCCCATCCTCAGAGGACTAACTGTAGCTAGTCTGTATATTTCTCCCTCTAGCTCAGGTAGTGTTTTGTCTTGTCACTATGTCCCATCTCTTTTTCCCCTCCTCCTCTCTTAGTCCCATGCAGTGTTAGTCTTCCCTCCCTTTGTTTCGCTCTCTCCTTCTGTCCTATTTCCGTATTCTCTGTTTCTTCCTCTCGTTCTCCTTCCTCTCCAGTGTTGCGCACATGACACCCTTTCTCTCTCCACTCCAACTCAGAATGCTAATGTTTTTGCACCCGAGCACTATTGACAGAATGCCTACTGTCTCCCACGGTGCAACGTGGACACTGGACAGATGTTTTGGCCACAACACAATGTAAGTGCCAACTCTCGCCATCTCTTCCTCAATTCCTCCTTTGTGTGTGTCCTCCTCCACTCCCCATCTGTGTTCTGTATGGTCAGGCCCCTACACTGCAAAGACGAGCCCCTCTTGTTTGTCTATTAGAATCAATCATGTTGAGCAGAAGTCATATGCCTATGGACCCTGGTAAAAAAGCAGTGCACTAAATAGGGAGTAGGGTACCATTGTGGAAATAACCATTGAAATCCTTGGGCCCTCTATTATTATATCTCATTATACACATTTTTGGGATGGTAAAACGTTTTCATTGTAAACTTAAACTACTAAAACCAGATATAAAGTATGTAGAAAAGATAAAGGAACTATATATATTTTTTATATACACTTACCGTTCAAAAGTTGGGTCACTTAGAAAAATCCTTGTTTTTGAAAGAAAAGCACATTTGTCCATTAAAATAACATCAAATTGATCAGAAATATAGCGCAGACATTGTTAATGTTGTAAATGACTAGCTGGAAACGGCAGATGAAAAAGCCAGCATCCCAGAGTCGCCTCTTCACTGCTGACATTTAGATTAGTGTTTTGCCGGTACTATTTAATGAAGCTGCCAGTGGAGGACTTGTGAGGCGTCTGTTTTTCAAACTCGATACTAATGTACTTGTCCTCTTGCTCAGTTGTGCACTTGGGCCTCCCACTCTATTCTGGTTAGGGCCAGTTTGCCCTGTTCTGTGAAGGGAGTAGTACACAGCGTTGTACGAGATCTTCAGTTTCTTGCCAATTTCTCACATGGAATAGCCTTCATTTCTCAGAACAAGAATAGGCGAGTTTCAGAAGAAAGTTCTTTGTTTCTGGCCATTTTGAGCCTGTAATCGAACCCACAAAATGCTGATGCTTCAGATACTCAACAAGTCTAAAGAAGGCCAGTTTTATTGCTTCTTTAAAATAACAACAGTTTTCAGCTGTGCTAACATAATTTCAAAATGGTTTTCTAATGATCAATTAGCCTCTCAAAATGATAAACTTGGATTAGGTAACAACGTGCCATTGGAACACAGGAGTGATGGTTTCTGATAATAAAAGATCTGCCGTTTCCAGATACAATAGTCATTTAGAACATTAACAATGTCTACACTGTATTTCTGATCAATTCAATGTTATTTTAATGGACAGAAAAAAGTGTTTTCCTTTAACAAATAAGGACATTTCTAAGTAACCCCAAACTTTTGAATGGTAGTGTAGGTCCATTAGTCAGGGATAATTGAACATTCCAAAAACAATGAATTTAGAGTGATATATTTTGTTTTTATGTTTGAGCAAAATAATACAGAATTAGTAATGCTAATTATGCCTAGAATTGCAATATTTTCTCTCAGCACCATGGCAGAATATGTAGAATTGCAGCCCCTTTTGGAATTACTAGAATAGGTATTTCCATTCAAGTGGTGTGAGTGAGGGGCTTTGTCCACTCTAGTAATTCTATGCTTTCTCCCCTCGGTCAGGCTTGTGGCCAACACAACAATCCCACACTGCACAACAGAGGTCCAAGCTGGTGGAAACTAGATTACCACTCAGAGAGCCCAAAACAGTGGGCGGGTATTATCCTTTCTTTTCAAGTGAGGTCTTAATTTAATATATCCTTCAAGGTTTATTTGCGTACATCTTTCTCTACTAGAGAGAAAGAATGAGAGAAAAATATATAAAAAAGAGCGAGAGAGAGATTCCATCCTTGGAGGCCTGGACGTCACCTATAGTCCTCGTTTGACGTCCATCAACCTGTTCTGTCAGTATTCGTCCTTGGGAGTTTGTGCTCTTTGTATCCCTTTTGTCTGGCTGTACGAGTGGGAACCTTGTGTAGAAATAACAAGCGGAAGTAATAACATCCTCACAATCCAATATCCTATTCTAATAGGGAGGACTTCTTCCAAAGGTTGTGTTTATAGAACATCTCTAGAGATGTCTGCTCTGGCAACACTGCTACTGACTGACTGAGCATGTTTTCATGTTTTTTACAATAGCAAAGAGTGCTCTCCAATATGTGTTTTTCATTGTCTTTGGATGCTCTCTCAGTTGTCTAAATAATGATCTTCTCCTCATGTGGTCTGACTGTCCACCTGAAGTTAAGTTATGCCCTTAGAACAGTGCAGTCTGTTTTTATTGTATGTGTGTGTATGCCTTAACCCCCACATGTCTTGTATAATCCCATAACAAGACAAGCCCCCTCCACCTTACTATAGTCTACTTCTGACATTCTCTTAACTTAAGCCGAGGCGTGCCGCTAGCGGGACAACTTCCGGTGAAGCTGGAGGGCGGCGCAATTCAAATAAATAATCACAAAAGGTATGGTTATTAAACATTTAGGTACATATAAAAAAAAAGTGTCTTATATATCGGTTGAAAGCTTAAATTCTTGTTAATCTAACTGCACTGTCTGATTTACAGTAGCTACTACAGCGTAAACATGCCATGTGAATGTGTGAGGACGGCTCCCAACATCAAAATATTTTTCCACCGGCACAGGTTTCATGAATTCACAAATATCGATTAAATATTCACTTTTTGAAAATCTTCCTCTGATTTGTCATCCAAAGGGTCCCAGTTATAACATGTAGTGTAGTTTTGTTTGATAAAATCCTTCTTTATATCCTAAAAAAGTCTGTTTAGTTGGCGCCATCGATTTGAGTGATCCACTCGTTCAACACGCAGAGAAAGAAATCTGAAAATCTACCCCTAAACTTTGTTTCAACAAGTCAAAGTACATTTCTATTTACTCCTCAGATACCAGAAAATGTAATCAAACTATAATATTTCTTACGGAAAGAAGTATGTTCAATAGGAATCCGATTTTAAACAGGTGCGTCCGGTCTTCATGGCGCGCGCAAACACAAATTTCCAAGACTGTGTCCCTGTACTAAAACGGATATTTCTTATTAGTTTTGGAAGTTACAAGCCTGAAAACTTGAACATAGACTGCTGACACCCTGTGGAAGCCATAAGAATTGCACCACGGGCGCTAATTTTAAGTATGCCCTATAATAATATACTTGCAGTTGTAAAAATGTAGTCTCAAAAACAATAATTCTGGTTCGTTTTTCTTTGGATTTTCTCCTACCATATCTATTGTGTTATATTCTCATACATTATATTAACATTTCTACAGACTTCAACATTTATTCTTCCAATGGTACCAATTATATGCATATCCTGGCTTCAGGGCCTGAGCAACAGGCAGTTTACTTTGGACAAGTCATTCAGGCGGAAATTGAGAAAAAAGGGTCCTAGCCCTAATTAAGAGACAATGAATACCACAGATAACGTGGGAGAGTTCTGGTGAAATGCCCTCAAAATGTTTCTCTCTCAGTAGTGTGGTCTTGCCTGGTCCCAGATCTGTTTTGCGGTCTTACCAACTCCTACGATGATTGTCACGCCATTTGGAGAGAAAAAAACTGAGCTGGTGGTAACTACATTCCACTCAGAGCCCAAAACAGTGGGCGGGTATTATCCTTTCTTTTCAAGTGATGTCTTCATTTAATATACCCTTCAAGGTATGTTTGCGTGCATCTTTCTTTACTATTGAAAGAAAAAGAAAGAGAGAGACAGAGATATACAGAGACAGAAGGGTAGAGTAGCCGAGAGGGTGACAGCAGTCTACAGACAGTGTGTACGCCTCAGGGCACTAAACACAAATATAAAAGATTTTACTGAGTTACAGTTCATATAAGGAAATCAGTCTATTGAAATAAATTCATGAGGCCCTAATCTATGGAGTTCACATGACGGGGAATACAGATATACATCTCTTGGTCAGAGATACCTTAAATGTAGGGGTGCGGATCAGAAAACCAGTCTGTTTTGAACACCATTTACCTCATGCAGCGCAACACATCTCCTTCGCTGATCAGGTTGTTGAATGTTCTCCCACTCCTCTTCAATGGCTGTGCGAAGTTGCTGGATATTGGCGAGAATTGTAACACGCTGTCGTACCAATCGATCCAGAGCATCCCAAACATGCTCAATTGGTAACATGTCTGGTGAGTATGCAGACCATGGAAGAACTGGGACATTTTCAGCTTCCAGGAGTTGTGTACAGATCCTTGAGACATGGGGCTGTGCATTATCATGCTGACACATGAATGGCACGACAATGGGCCTCAGCATCTCGTCACGGTATCTCTGTGCATTCAAATTGCCATTGATGAAACGCAATTGTGTTTGTTGTCCATAGCCTATGCCTGTCCATACCATTACCCTGTGGTGGAAAAAGTACCAAATTGTCACACTTGAGTAAAAGTAAAGATACCTTAATAGAAAATTAGTCTGACTCAAGTAAATGTCACCCAGTAAAATACTACTTGAGTAAAAGTCTAAAAGTATTAGGTTTTAAATATACTTAAGTATCAAAAGTAAATGTAATTGCTAAACTATACTTAAGTATCAAAAGTGAATAATTAAATTCCTTATATTAAGTGAACGGCACAATTTTATTGTTTTATTTATTTATGGAAAGCCAGGGGCAGGCTCCAACACTCAAGACATAATTTACAAATTAAGCATGTGTTTAGTGAGTCAGATCAGAGGCAGTAGGAATGACTAGGGTTGTTCTCTTTAAGTGTGTGAATTTAACCATTTTCTGCTAAACATTAAAAATGTAGCGAGTACTTTTGGGTGTCAGGGAAAATGTATGGAGTAAAAATGCATGATTTTCATTACGAATGTAGTGAAGTAAAAATATAAATTGTCAAGTAAAGATACCCAAAAAACTACTTTAAAGTATTTTTACTTAAGTACTTTACACCACTGCCACAATGTGGCACTCTGTTCACAAAATTGACATCTGGAAAACACTCCCCATACACGTGGTCTGCGGTTGTGAGGCCGGTTGGACGTACTGCCAAATTCTCTGAAATGACATTGAGGCGGCTTCTGGTAGAGAAACTAACATTCAATTATCTGGCAACATGTCTGGTGGACATTCCTTCAGTCAGCATGCCAATTCTATGCTACCTCAAAATTTGAGACATCCGTGGCATTGTGTTGTGTGACAAAACTGCACATTTTAGAGTGGCCTTTGATTGTCCTCAGCACAAGGTGCACCTGTGTAATGATCATGCTGTTTAACCAGCTTCTTGATATGCCACAACCATCAGGTGGATAGATTATCTTGGCAAAGGAGAAATGTTCACTAATGGATTAAAAAATAAATAATTGAGAGATAAGCTTTTTGTGCTTATGGAAAATTCCTGGGATCTGTTATTTCAGCTCATGAAACATGGGACCAAGACTTTACATGTCGCTTTAATATTTTTGTTCAGTGTATAAACAAGTGTTACTGATCAGAGCACTAACTTCACAGCAGGAATAAACACAGCCCTGGTATAATGTTAGAGCAACAGCACCACAGAAATAGAAAGTATATTCTGGTAACCCTGGTTTCCAGTTAGGCCTCCATTCTCAGCACTCTATAGACTACTACACCAGGGGTCTACAGCCTCCATTCTCTACACTCTATAGACTACTACACCAGGAGTCTACAACCTCCATTCTCTACACTCTATAGACTACTACACCAGGGGTCTACAACCTCCATTCTCTACACTCTATAGACTATAACACCAGGGGTCTACAACCTCCATTCTCTACACTCTATAGACTACTACACCAGGGGTCTACAACCTCCATTCTCTACACTCTATAGACTACTACACCAGGGGTCTACAACCTCCATTCTCTACACTCTATAGACTACTACACCAGGGGTCTACGACCTCCATTCTCTACACTCTATAGACTACTACACCAGGGGTCTACAACCTCCATTCTCTACACTCTATAGACTACTACACCAGGGGTCTACAACCTCCATTCTCTACACTCTATAGACTACTACACCAGGAGTCTACAACCTCCATTCTCTACACTCTATAGACTACTAGACCAGGGGTCTACAGCCTCCATTCTCTACACTCTATAGACTACTACACCAGGGGTCTACAACCTCCATTCTCTACACTCTATAGACTACTACACCAGGGGTCTACAACCTTTTCTTGCCCAGGGACCCCTCCCAGGCAAAAGAACGACCCAGGGACCACCATTATACATTCAAAAAAATATTATCATTCACCTGATAAGACGTGACAATGTCAAGGGGAAGTAATTAGAGGTTGACTGATTAATCGGAATGGCCGATTAATTAGGGTCGATTTCAAGTGTTCATAACAACCGGAAATCGGTATTTTTGGACACCGATTTTGCCGTTTATTTTGTTACACCTTTATTTAATCTTTAATTTAACTAGGCAAATCAGTTAAGAACACATTCTTATTTTCAATGACGGCCTAGAAACGGTGGGTTAACTGCCTCATTCAGAGGCAGAACGACAGATTTTCACCTTGTCAGCTCGGGGAACCAATCTTGCAACCTTACAGTTAACTAGTCCAATGCAATAAAGACCTGCCTCTCTCTCGTTGCACTCCACGAGGAGCCTGCCTGTTACGCAAATGCAGTAAGCCAAGGTAAGTTGCTAGCTAGCATTAAACTTATCTTATAAAAAAACAATCAATCATAATCACTAGTTAACTACACATGGTTGATGATATTACTAGATATTATCTAGCGTGTCCTGCTTTGCGTATAATCTGACTGAGCATACAAGCATACAAGTATCTAAGTATCTGACTGAGCGGTGGTAGGCAGAAGCAGGCGCATAAACATTCATTCAAACAGCATTTTTGTGCATTTTGCCAGCAGCTCTTCGTTGTGTTTCAAGCATTGCGCTGTTTATGACTTCAAGCCTATCAAATCCCGAGATGAGGCTGGTGTAACCAAAGTGAAATGGCTGGCTAGTTAGTGTGCGCTAATAGCGTTTCAAATGTCACTCGCTCGTTCTGAGCCTTGTCGTTGTTTCCCTTGCTATGCATGGGTAACGCTTCTTCGAGGGTGGCTGTTGTCGTTGTGTTCCTGGTTCGAGCCCAGGGAGGAGCGAGGAGAGGGATGGAAGCTATATACTGTTACACTGGCAATACTAAAGTGCCTATTAGAACATCCAATAGTCAAAGGTTAATGAAATACAAATGGTATAGAGGGAAATAGTCCTATAATTCCTATAATAACTACAACCTAAAACTTCTTACCTGGGAATATTGAAGACTCATGTTAAAAGGAACAACCAGCTTTCATATGTTCTCATGTTCTGAGCAAGGAACTTAAACATTAGCTTTCTTACATGGCAAATATTGCACTTTTACTTTCTTCTCCAACACTTTGTTTTTGCATTATTTAAACCAAATTGAACATGTTTCATTATTTACTTGAGGCTAAATTGATTTTATTGTTAGTTAAGTTAAAGTTAAAATAAGTGTTCATTCAGTATTGTTGTAATTGTCATTATTACAACAACAACAAAAATACAATTTTAAAAAATTAAATAGATTTTTTTTAAATAAAATAAAAATTAAATGTTTTAAAAGTTTATATATATATATAAAATAAAAAGTGGCCGATAAATCGGTATCGGATTTTTTTGGTCCTCCAATAATCGGTATCGGTGTTGAAAAATCATAATCGGTCGACCTCTAGAAGTTATCAACATTTTAAAATGAATAGTTTTGGTAGATCATTATTTCAACCTCCCCACATTATAACTGAAAGAGGAAGTGTAAACTTTAACATAGCCTATTAGCTACAAAGGTAACTCCAGACACATTTTCACTAAGAACAGCTGTTTAGCTGGTTAAACAAAGGTTAGCTGTGTGTTGGCAAAAATGTATGTCCAATTCAAGAAAGCTCACCAGCAGTTAGCGGTACTCTCCTCATGGTAGACTATTTCCTATTTCAAAGCCTGTCAGATTCTCCAGTGAGTGTAATTGTCTGCAATGAGAGTAGTTCTCAATTTTAGTAGTGGAGAAATCATTTGAAAGAAGATATTCTTCTATTTTCTATTGTAGGTATGCAATTCAAAATCAGTTTATTCTGTTGTTGCAAGCAAACATTTTTTATATATATTTGAGGACCCCCAGGTTGAATACCCCTGCACTACACAGTATATGCCATTGTAACAGAGTGCATAGGTTTATCTTATCATGACCCTCAAGTTCTAAACACATAAAAACACACAAATAATGTGAAAGCACATTTTAATTCACACTACAAATAGCAGCTCTGCTGGTTATTAAAATATTGATGGACCATCTGTGGATATGAGTTGAGATATAGGCTACAATCTACTAATAGATAAGAAATCTAAGAGACAGCACCGGCTGAGGGTAGTAAGAGGTTTTTTCAATTTTCGCCCAAAATGACATACCCAAATCTAACTGCCTGCAGCTCAGGACCTGAAGCAAGAATATGCATATTCTTGATACCATTTAAAAGGAAACACTTTGCAGTTTGTGAAATTAATGTTGGAGAATATAACACATTAGATCTGGTAAAAGATCATTCAAACAAAAAACTTGCATTTTCTATTATAATTTTTTTCCCCCATCAAAAAAGAAAAAGGCCATCATATAATATTGCAGTTTAGGCACAATTTAAATTTTGGCCACTAGATGGAAGCAGTGTGTGTGCAAATTTTCAAATTGATCCAGTGAAGCATAACAATACTGGACAATATTTCGTATCAAGTCTGCCCAAATGTGCCGAATTGGTCAATTGAAACATTTTCAATTTTCAACAAGTACATAACTATATGAGAACATACAAAAAATAATATGGCAATGCAAATACAATGTAAGTACAATGTACAAAATGTAAGTTTACACACTCCCAGGAATGTCATACATGATGGATCATTAGCTTATACACCAACTTTCATACATCTCGATGGCCTGTGCGGGGTAGTGTGGAGCCAGAGAGAGCAGGGGTTCAAACTGTAGAACCCAGTTCCTACATTTGAATATAAAAATGGATTTTATCAAACAAAACTATGCTACATTTAATCTCTGGGACCCTCAGGATAACAAATCAGAGAAAGATTACTTAATGTACCTACATTATTTACCTTCAGAGGTGAATGTATCAAACCAGTTGCCGTGATAAAAGCGTTTTGTTGTTGTGTACTCTCCTCAAACAATAGCATTGTAGTTTTTCACTGTAATGGCTACTGTAAATTGGACAGTGTAGTTAGCTTAAATTCTTATTAATCTTTCTACCCATATAAGGCATCTTGAGAAATGTTCTTGTTACTTACAGCATCATGCTAATCACATAAGCGCACGTTAGCTAAACCATCCTGGTATAGGGACACCGATCCTATAGAGGTTAAGGAAAAGATTGTTCCTAAGTGCAATTCCTCAAAGTGTTCATAGATAATTCATAGCTTTCTTAAAACGTAATAAATATCTTCTTATGTGTCATTGCCATTAGTGACATGCTTGAAACCAATAAATAAGCCTATGTGACAGGGATGATAAGATTTGGTCCACTATAACAAAGTGTTGATATTTCCCTTTTATTACATTTATCTGATTTATGTCTCGGGAATAAAAAAAATGTAGTTGGCTCTCGAACCCTTTATACACAGAAACAAACTTTATTTTTCACACATTATAGCCATCAGAATAACTATATCAAAAACAATAATGGATAACCAAGAAAAGTGCTATATAAACTTCAGCAAAGAAGACCTTGAAGTGATGTTGAAGGAAATAGCAGCCAGGAAAAGGTTGCTGTTGGGGGAACTTCATAACTGCAGGGTCACTGCAGAGACCAGATAGAGAGGATGGGTGAGAGAGGTCGAGTCTGTCTCTGCTGTTGGGGGAACTTCATAACTGCAGGGGCACTGCAGAGACCAGATAGAGAGGATGGGTGAGAGAGGTTGAGTCTGTCTCTGCTGTTTGGGGAACTTCATAACTGCAGGGTCACTGCAGAGACCAGATAGAGAGGATGGGTGAGAGAGGTCGAGTCTGTCTCTGCTGTTGGGGGAACTTCATAACTGCAGGGGCACTGCAGAGACCAGATAGAGAGGATGGGTGAGAGAGGTTGAGTCTGTCTCTGCTGTTTGGGGAACTTCATAACTGCAGGGTCACTGCAGAGATCAGATAGAGAGGATGGGTGAGAGAGGTCGAGTCTGTCTCTGCTGTTTGGGGAACTTCATAACTGCAGGGTCACTGCAGAGACCAGATAGAGAGGATGGGTGAGAGAGGTCGAGTCTGTCTCTGCTGTTGGGGGAACTTCATAACTGCAGGGTCACTGCAGAGACCAGATAGAGAGGATGGGTGAGAGAGGTCGAGTCTGTCTCTGCTGTTTGGGGAACTTCATAACTGCAGGGTCACTGCAGAGACCAGAAAGAGAGGATGGGTGAGAGAGGTCGAGTCTGTCTCTGCTGTTGGGGGAATGGCAAGGGACAGTGACGCCGTAAAGAAGAAGTCGGCTGCTAAGAAGAAGGGAGCTGAGAGAAGCAGGGACTTAAAGACGTTAACCAAGTTCTTCTTTGCAAATTGACGAGCTAAAGCTAGCTATTTAACACTTATAGAATATTGTAATATATTGTTAATTACTAGCTAGCTAGATAGTTTTGTTGCTTTATTTAAATGTTCGGTAGCCAACTGTGTCTGTGGCAGTGACGCAAGAAAACTTTCATGGTATCCATTCGTCACAAGACAAGAGTTTAGCTGTCCTTTAATTTTATTTTTCCTTTATTTAACTAGGCAAGTCAGTTAAGAACAAATTCTTATTTTCAATGACAGCCTAGGAACAGTGGGTTAACTGCCTGTTCAGGGGCAGAACGACAGATGTTGTACCTTGTCAGCTCGGGGTTTGACCTTGCAACTTGCAACCAAATTGCAACCTTGCAACCTTCCGGTTACTAGTCCAACGCTCTAACCACTAGGCTACATTTCCAAGATGAAATCCTCAAATATTTTAGAATCCCATTTCTTCTTAACTTTTTTTCTTAGGAAGAAACATAGGGAAAAAAATTAAGAACATTTCCAATAAGTGTATTGAGGAATAGCAACTTTGCTTAACTTTCTTCATTTACATTTTTTATTTAACCATTATTTAACTAGGCAAGTCAGTTTAGAACAAATTCTTATTTACAATGACAGTCTACACCGGCCAAACCCAGACGACGCTGGGCCAATTGTGCGCCGTCCTATGGGACTCCCAATCACGGCCGGTTGTGATAAAGCCTGGATTCGAACTAGGGTGTCTGTAGTGACGCCTCAAGCACTGCGATGCAGTGCCTTAGACCGCTGTGCCACCCGGGAGCCCCACCTGGGAGCCCATAAGTCTATAGTTTAGTAAAAGAAATAGCAGTTAAGAAGACATTTCTTCTTAAAGAAGGTTTTGTGAATCTGGGCTCAGGTGTGTTAATTTTAGTCAATCACTGAACTGACCAACTGAGCAAGTTGATCGATTCAGTGATCAGTGACTAAATTCAACACCTGGCCTTCCAGGTGGGGAAACTTCATAACTTCAGGGTCACTGCAGAGACCAGAAAGAGAGGATGGGTGAGAGGTCGAGTCTGTCTCTGCTGTTGGGGGAACTTCATAACTTCAGGGTCACTGCAGAGACCAGATAGAGAGGATGGGTGAGAGGTCGAGTCTGTCTCTGCTGTTTGGGGAACTTCATAACTGCAGGGTCACTGCAGAGACCAGAAAGAGAGGATGGGTGAGAGAGGTCGAGTCTGTCTCTGCTGGGTATGGTAAGGGACAGTGACGCCCTAATCCCGGCTGGTTGATTAGGTGTCAAATGTTTTGACTGATTCCGTTTAGTTATTTTCAGCCAATTCCGTTTTCTGCTTTTGTTTTCCAGGTGTCCGTTTCCACAATTTTGTTTTTATTGAAAAATATCTGAATTGGATGTTCAAAGTCTACAACAATGCTTAAACCACATCAGGTGACCACTTTTAAGGTCTGGGAAAATGTTGGCGTGCAGCTACCCTTTAAATCCAGGGCACCCCCAACAAGAGGCTGTTGTTTGGTGTTCTTTTTGTAGCACACATATGTTGGTAGAGTTTGATAAACACTGGATTGAGGCAAATAATCTTGATATCATTGGCTACTTTGTAGTTAACATTTAATTGAGAAGGTTTTTGGGAAAGCCTTTCCATCTACCAGAAGATTTGTCATTAGCATCATCGCTAACGGCTACACAAAGTGGTAGCTGTGCACATCCCGCAGATACACTGACAGGGAATACACTTAGCCTCTTCAAGAAATGCAAATCACTGATGCATTCTGTCCATGTCCTATGATAAACCTGGGAAAATGAATTAATTTAATACATTTTGGAATATTGTTGAATTCTGTTTTGTCTGGATTCCGGGATTCTGTCTGCATTTTCCATATTGCAGATTTTATAGTGCACTACATACCCTGCGGCTCTCCAGGAACAGGGTTGCCTACCCCTGGTCTAGATTGTTAGTTCTCAAATATGATCTTATTAAAAAAAAAAAGTATAGTTCCATTATCTTTTCTACATATTTTATATATGGTTTTAGTTGTTTAAGTTTACACTGAAAACGTTTTCCCATTCTGAAAATTATAAAAGTGGGCCGACGCTGCTAAATCATTACCGACACTCCCCAAAATATGATACTTTTTTAAAATCATTTTCGGACTGGTAAAACGTTCACACACACACACACACACACACACACACACACACAGGTGGGATCAGTGACTATGCAGGACCTCATAACTGGCCATGCCCCCAACATGGCAAACATCAAAAGTACCCAGCATGGAAACAATGTGCAAAGATCCCACACTAAGATCATGAGACAGGTGTAACCATGGCGATCTGATATGCAGCGTGACAAGCACAGACAGGAGGGTGAACTGGAGAAATAAAGCTAATTCTACTCTGACATCTGGGTTTTGTTTAGTGTGAGTCACATACATATACAAAAACACACATAGGCACACGCACGCTTGCTTACAGACACACACACACAATCGATTTCTGTAGTCCCCTATCAAGCTCTGAAAGGCCTTAATACATACATACACGCAAAATGCACAAGAAAGGCTTATCTTTAGATGCCATTCTCCAACTCAATGTGGACAGGAACAAAGTGGTTTTGACGTTACATTTAGATTTGAGGCTTTTAGTCTTTTCTCTCTGCCCACCCAAGACATTGTCAGTCAGTCAGTCAGTCAGTCAGAGAACTGGAATAACACAGTCATTCTAATGTGGCTCCCAAAAGGCACCCTTATTCCCTACATAGTGCATTACATTTGACCAGAGCCCTATGGGTCCGGGTCAAAAGTTGTGTACTATATATGGAACAGGGGTGCCATCTGGGACACAGTTTAAAATACTCACATCCTAACATGAAGCCTACAATGCTGACAAGAGACAAGGTACAGTACTAAAAACAGTCTTTGCCTTTACCATAGAAAATATAATGTTATACAGAGTAGGCCTGACGTGAAAACACACACACACACACACACACACACACACACACACACACACACACACACACTTTTGCATATATGTACATACTTATGCATGTACTGTATGTACACAAACACTATGCACAGACACACACACAGACACACACACACACACACAATAGCACTCTTTGGAGTGCTTATGAATTATTAGGAGATAAAAATCATAGGTTGTGGGAAGCAAAACCTGGCAGGCTTGTATTGTTATATACAACAGACAAATAGGGATTTTCATTTCAGTATTCACAAAAACACTCAAAAGCCCCTAGCCTGGTCTATCAAACAATAAATTGTCTATTAGCAAACAGATGTGAATAAACAATGTCTCTTTCGAATCTAATACCTTCTTAAAGTGCCATTTACAACAATGCGTCCATCACCCTCCCCAAGTAATAATGAGTCATTCAAGATATTTTACAAGATTAAAATGCTCTCTTTGCAACGGGACAAAGTTAAAGATGGAAGCTGAGTTTATGAAGTACTCTATGGGCGCCAGTCAAACATATTACACTGTTTTGGTCAGGTCGGATTCTAACCTTTCAGCATCAGGAATTATATCTCATGAAGAAGCATCAGGAATCATATCTCATGAAGAAGCATCAGGAATCATATCTCATGAAGAAGCATCAGGAATTATCTCATGAAGAAGCATCAGGAATCATATCTCATGAAGAAGCATTAGTACGAACATTACTCATTAGTCAACACACACTCCTGCACACCCAAACACCTGGACACCCAAACACCTGGACACCCAAACACCTGTCACCCAAACACCCGCACACCCAAACACCTGTCACCCAAACACCTGGACACCCAAACACCTGTCACCCAAACACCCAAACACCCAAACACCTGCACACCCAAACACCTGTCACCCAAACACCTGTCACCTGCACCCAAACACCTGTCACCCAAACACCTGTCACCCAAACACCTGTCACCCAAACACCTGGACACCCAAACACCTGTCACCCAAACACCTGTCACCCAAACACCTGACACCCAAACACCTGTCACCCAAACACCTGGACACCCAAACACCTGGACACCCAAACACCTGACACCCAAACACCTGTCACCTGCACACCCAAACACCTGTCACCCAAACACCTGTCACCCAAACACCCAAACACCTGGACACCCAAACACCTGGACACCCAAACACCTGTCACCCAAACACCTGGACACCCAAACACCTGACACTCAAACACCTGACACTCAAACACCGGTCACCCAAACACCTGACATAAACAAAAAAAACATCTCACCACCGGAGCTACCAGAGAACCCAGCCTCAACATGAACGTGTCCACCCGGCCCGGAGACCCCAGCCTCAACGTGTCCACCCGGCCCGGAGACCCCAGCCTCAACATGAACATGTCCAACCCCACCGGAGACCCCAGCCTCAACGTGTCCACCCGGCCCGGAGACCCCAGCCTCAACGTGTCCACCCGGCCCGGAGACCCCAGCCTCAACGTGTCCACCCGGCCCGGAGACCCCAGCCTCCACATGAACATGTCCAACCCCACCGGAGACCCCAGCCTCAACATGAACATGTCCAACCCCACCAGACCCCAGCCTCAACATGAACATGTCCACCCGGACCGGAGACCCCAGCCTCAACATGAACATGTCCAACCCCACTGGAGACCCCAGCCTCAACATGAACATGTCCAACCCCACCAGAGACCCCAGCCTCAACATGAACATGTCCAACCCCACCGGAGACCCCAGCCTCAACATGAACATGTCCAACACCACCGGAGACCCCAGCCTCAACGTGTCCACCCGGACCGGAGACCCCAGCCTCAACATGAACATGTCCAACCCCACCGGAGACCCCAGCCTCAACATGAACATGTCCAACACCACCGGAGACCCCAGCCTCAACGTGTCCACCCGGACCGGAGACCCCAGCCTCAACATGAACATGTCCAACCCCACCGGAGACCCCAGCCTCAACATGAACATGTCCACCCGGACCGGAGACCCCAGCCTCAACATGAACATGTCCAACCCCACCGGAGACCCCAGCCTCAACATGAACATGTCCAACCCCACCGGAGACCCCAGCCTCAACATGAACATGTCCAACCCCACCAGAGACACCAGCCTCAACATGAACATGTCCAACCCCACCAGAGACCCCAGCCTCAACATGAACATGTCCAACCCCACCAGAGACCCCAGCCTCAACATGAACATGTCCAACCCCACCAGAGACCCCAGCCTCAACATGAACATGTCCAACCCCACCGGAGACCCCAGCCTCAACATGAACATGTCCAACCCCACCAGAGACCCCAGCCTCAACATGAACATGTCCACCCGGACCGGAGACCCCAGCCTCAACATGAACATGTCCAACCCCACTGGAGACCCCAGCCTCAACATGAACATGTCCACCCGGACCGGAGACCACCAGCCTGAACGTGTCCAACACCACCGGAGCTACCAGAGACCCCAGCCTCAACATGAACGTGTCCAGCAACACCGGAGCTATCAGAGACCCCAGCCTCAACATGAACCCCAGCAGACAACAAGCTGGCCTCTCACTACAACAGAGACACGAGGGATCCAGGGCAGTTGTCACAACAGCACACCTGGCTAGGTATATACAGAGATCAGTACAAACACACACATACGCATACAGTGTCACTTACGCACACACTCACACTGACATATACTGAGACAAACAGCTTGAGCACATACACACACGTTAATGCTCATATAGGAAAGAACTGTCGACCATAGCTATTCTAGAATTCACGGTCACTGTAGTGTGTGTGTGGAAACCTTAACCCATGCCTACGCACTGATTCAAACATGACGAACTTACACAAAATGACAGTCCAGCTCTCTTCATCTGAAACGAGAGAAAATCCCTCAGCAGATCAACAAGTGTTAATATTAGTGAATGCTAGGATATAGACGTATCATTATCCATGACATACTGGAGTCAAGTTTTGGCCCCGTTCCCTGTATAGTGCAGTATTTGGCTTTACATGCTCCACATGCCTTTAGGGTCAGCCACAGCCCTGACCCAACACACACACACAAACAGTTGATCAATAATTAGCCAGCAGCTGAATAACTCCCTGAGCTCAGCACTAGAGTGCAAATCCGGTGAGTCAGGCAGCACAGTGAGTCATTCCCCCCTCCTCTCTTTTCATCTATCCTCTCCTCTTTTCTCACTACCTCCCCAGGTCCTCATATGCAACTCTCCTCCTAAACTCACCTATCCTCTCATCTACGATCCTCCACAATGTCTCCTCTCTTTTACTTTTCAAATATCCTCTCGATTCTCTCCCTAGACAATATGGGACCAGTGATGCTCCATCAATGTCTCAACCTCTGGTAGAATACTAGTAACGATCCCAAAACTTTTTGGGTTCAAGATACGTTATGGAATGGACAGCACTCATGTCATGTTCTAGCTAAATGCACTGGACTGAATGAATCATCTCCGCAAATAAGCACTTCTGTCCCAAATGGCATTCTATTCCCTATGGAGTGCACTACTTTTGAACAGAACCCTGGTTTAAAGTAGTGCACTACAAACGGAATAGGGTGCCATTTGGAGCAGAGCCTTTGTAATGACTTGAATATTAGAAACAGATACTCCACTGGTTATTGTTCCTCTAATAAATACCCTCTAATATAAAGATCAACCATGAAGTATTTTTATTTGTCAGAGAGCAGAGGTGGTGTAGAGGGTATGACCAAGACTCCTCTCCACAGGGTTGCTATTAGCTCAGCTGTCCCTCTCTCCTCTCCTCCTGGCTCTGGAAACACCTGGCTAAACCCCAGCAGAAACTCCCTGCATCCGTTATTTACTGACAGAAAAACAGAGGGAGAGAGAGAGACAGGATGGAGGAAGAAGAGAGCGGTGTGCATGCGTGTGTATGACTGTATAGGAATGTGTGTGAGACAGTGTTTTGGGGTGAGAGCAAGCAGCATCAACAGAACTACCCAACTGGGAAGCGCTGATTCAGAGACATCCAAGGACATCCAACCCCTTCCTCCCTCCCCCTGCCCCTCCCTCCCTTAATGCGTTCTCTCCTTCTGAACAGAACATAAAATATTCAAGTTGGCTCTAGTCTGTTCCAATCCAGACAGTCCTGTGGTGCGTGCCGATTCTTTTTGCTGAATGCACTGAAGACAGCCACTGAATATAAAATCATTCCTTCCAAAAATACAGCACATCACACTGAACAATGAGAGTCTTTTACAGGCTCCAAGGTCATGTTTCATTTATAGAGCAACGTAGAGCTGTTAGTGTGGGGAGAGGGGGGAATGATTTACCTGTAACTCCTCTATGGGTTAATCATTCTCACACCAGCAGAGAGATGTACTTCCTCTCGCCGAGCTAACAGACAGGCAGATAGACGGTATACCACAGACAATATACAAAATGGCTGGTGCATAGGTTGCAGCGAAAAGTTGATCGTTATCAAAAGAAAGATCCACTTCAACAATTCCACAACCATGCATGGAGATTATCCTTGCATGTACATTCCCAAAGAACTAATAATGGTGCCGCGAGCAAACACAAACTCCGTTGGGCTGTTTTGAGCTGCCAGAGAACTGTTGCTCTTTGAAATAGCCATGGTATTATTCATCCCAAATGGCACCTATCCCTATAGAGTACACTACTTTTGACCAGAGCCCGATGGGCCTTGGTCCAATGTAATGCACTACATAGGGAATAGGGTGCCATTTGAGACACTACCTATGGTCTCTGAGACTCCTTTGTATCCTTGTCGTGACAAAGAAAGCCAGAGCAAGCTGACCCTATACTCTATGATTTTACACAGGCCTACTAAATTCATCTTAGTTATCACTTACTGAAGTTAAACCCTCCATCATAAGACCCACATATACACCATAATAATGATATAACATGTCACAGGCCTACATTATAAGCCCATATGGCCTGGGCACCGAAGAAAAAGAAAAGGTATATGACACTGAAATAAAACAGGACAATCAATCATACTCAAATTAGGCTACGCCTGTCATCACAACAGCCTAAAATCTCAATGAAGTGTTACCACATGGTTTTAGCCTGTTTAATATCGCAAGGCTTCTACAATAGTTGACCCGTCCTAGTCGTAAAAAGCCACAGCACCGATACCGAAGGTCAAACTCAACGGGGGCAGTCAGGTGTCATACTAATGCACCGTGGCTTTCTCCCTAGTCAAGGTGCCATAAAAAAGGAAGCTTTGTCTTTAGTAGGAGTCATTTAAAGAGGAAGTCCAAGATATACAACTACTTATGTGAAGACAATACTGCAAATTACAATGTTTCACGTAGACTTTATCTGTCAACGGCAGCCATCCAAGTGTGATGTTTTTCAAGCTAGGGTTGTTTCAAGCCGTGGAGGCTGGTGGGAGGAGCTATAGGAGGATGGGCTCTGTGTAATGGCTGGCAAGGAATAATTGGAACAGAGTTAAACATGTGGTTTCCATATGCTTGATACTGTTACATTGATTCCATTCCAGCCATTACAATGAGCCCGTCCTCCTATCGCTCCTCCCACCAGCCTCCACTGGCATCAAGCTCGGTTGTTTCTTTGGACCAAAGACAGGCAGTAACTGACTGAAAAATAACCTGCTGAGCTTTCATTAACGTTGTGTGGTCTGATTTAATGTAATTTATTTAAGTCCATTACGC
Source organism: Oncorhynchus keta (assembly GCF_023373465.1). NCBI lineage: Eukaryota > Metazoa > Chordata > Actinopteri > Salmoniformes > Salmonidae > Oncorhynchus > Oncorhynchus keta. Next base: position 37,765,519 of record NC_068446.1, on the reverse strand, counting down.
ACAGATTCTGTTTTATCAAGATGACCCAGTTGTGTAGAGCATGATGCCCACTATCACGAACATTGTGGATTAATAACTACAAGAGCCATAATACTGACTGTGTTTTTGTTCCTTGTAAGCAGCTTTAGGCTAAGCCCATCTGTGACATGGCCATGATATTATTACCATTATGCTTCCATTGGCAAGCACACACACTATATGTATTACTACAATAGGGACCATGGCCTCGAGCCCAAAAGCAACAATTGGGTATGTGTTACAGCCTCTGCTGTAGAAAAGATAATGGAGCTGTATATTCATAAAATCATCTTTGAGAACTAAACTACCAATACAAAAAACTAAAACCAGCCAACCATTTCATGCGGATGAATTACCTGACGAATGGAGAAAAAAAGTCACGACCTAGCTGATAGAAACCCTAAATGCAATTCAATTTTATAAATGCTTAGACAATTTGTTAGTTTGACGGTGGGAACTTTTTGTGTCTGTAAAATGATGCGCAAATGTGCAAATGTAGATATACGGTAGTAAACTTGTAGTCAACCGATGATATGTTGTGGTTTATTAGGCTACAGATGAAATAAATTATGATGAACTTCACAAGGTGATGAGCTTGATGCTCCTTTCCAATAAATTATTCTGATGACATTATGATTGATGCTTGGCTGCAGTTTGACAAATATTGTTCTTATCCATAATAATCTCATCATGTAGGTAGCCTACCTGCACTGTATCTGCTAGCTGTTGGCTAGAGCGCATGTGCCAAGACAAGAGTGGACACATTTGCTATATAATGCAACAGTTATGACAAAACTATCAGGAGAGTTGAAAAAGAGATAAAAACCCATTGAACTTGTATTTTTAATTGGGGACACAGGAATTTAACGGTAAAATAAATGTTTGTGTGCTACGTCATCACTCACAGCCTTTAACTCGCAAAAAGTCTGTTTGATGGAAATATCTCTGGTGGGAAAATGTGCATACTGTTTTATGCAGATTTTAGAATATTTGCTGCTGTTACTGATATTTGTTATGCAAAGGGTTGTAGTAATAGTAGGAAAGGAACAGTGTTAAAGTTCTGAAGCAAAAAAGTTATACAAGTATCTTGCCTGCACATTAACATCATATAACCTTCCTTGAGACATTGAGACCAGGGTCATCTTCAATAGAAATGAAACTGAAGAAAGTGGTACGAAACGGATGGTTCAATCTGAACTGGTCAAATAAAACACTCATCTTATTTTTTGTTGCGAAACATTTTGGTACAGTATGACCTAACGAACACGACCTTGAAGTTGTTTCTGAAGAGTAGGAGCTGAGCAGTGCTGCAGGTGGGAGCAGCACGCTATTGAATCCCAGTGCAGATGCAACATGAGGTAATTTGTTATTTGCATAACATCTGTATAACATATTGCATTCTGAGTGTCCATATGCTAACGAGGGTGCTGGGTCGAGTGAGTTTGATCAGGAGAGCATCAGTCTCTCGTATGCTGCTTGTAATGTGAAGCCACACAACATTAGCAATAAATACATCAAATTTAAGTTACACCATTCTTAGTTATTAAACTAATATAGGCAAACGTACACTGAACAAAAATATAAACCCAACATGTAAAGTGTTGGTCCCATGTTTCATGAGCTGAAATAACAGATCCCAGAAATGTTTCATACGCACAAAAAGCGTATTTCTCTCTAAATTGAGCACACATTTGGTTACATCCCTGTTATTGAGCATTTCTCCTTTGCCAAGATAATCCATCCACCTAATAATAATAATAATAATATATGCCATTTAGCAGACGCTTTTATCCAAAGCGACTTACATTCTACGTATGGGTGGTCCCGGGGATTGAACCCACTACCCTGGCGTTTCAAGCGCCATGCTCTACCAACTGAGCTACAGAAGGACCACCTGACTGGGTGTGGCATTTCAAGAAGCTGATTAAACAGCATGATCATTATACAGGTGAACCTTGGGCTATGGACACTAAAAGGCCACATTAAAATGTGCAGTTCTTCACACAACACAATGCTACAGATGTCTGAAGTTTGAGGCAGCGTGTGATTGGCATGCTGACTGCAGGAATGTCCGCCAGAGCTGTTGCCAGAGAATTTAATGTTAATGTCTCTACCATAAGCCGCCTCCAACATAGTTTTTAAATCATTTGTCAGTACGTCCAATCGGGCTCACAACCGCAGACCACGTGTATGGCGTCATGTGGGCGAGCGGTTTGCTCATGTCAACATTGTGAACAGAGTGCCACATGGTGGCATGGGGTTATAGTATGGGCAGGCATGAGCTACTGACAATGAACACAATTGCATTTTATTGATGGCAAATTTAATGATGAGATCCTGAGGCGCATTGTTGTGCCATTCATCCGCCATCATTACCTGATGTTTCAGCATGATAATGCACGGAACCATGTCACAAGGAACTGTACACAATTCCTGGAAGCTAAAAAGGTCCCACTTCTTCCGTGGCCTGCATACTCACCAAACATGTCACCAATAAGCATGTTTGGGATGCACTACAATAGATCGATGTGAACGACAGCGTCTTCCAGTTCCAGCCAACATCCAGCAACTTTGTACAGCCATTGAAGAGGAGTGGGACAACATTCCAAAGGCCACAATCAACAGCCTGATCAACTGTATGTGAAGGAGATGTCACGCTGCCTGAGGCAAATGGTGTTCACACCAGATACTGACTGGTTTTCTGATCCACGCCCCTACCTTTTTTCAAGGTTTCTGTGACCAACCGATGCACATCTGTATTCCCAGTCGTGTGAAATCCATAAATTAGAGCCTAATGAATTTATTTAAATTGACCGATTTCCTTATATGAACCGTAACTCAGTAACATTTTAGAAATTGTTAGATGATGCGTTTAGATTTTTGTTCAGTATAGATCACGACACACAGCTGAAGCTCTCCAATGAAGGTCTAAGCCAAGCAATTACCACTCTGCTCCCATGTACCCAGTCCCTTCAGATCTGCTCCCATGTACCATTGTCCCTTCAGAGCTGCTAACAAGCCAAATGAGGAGGGGGCTAAAAGTGTCATCCTACATTAGAGATTGGCCCTAACAGCCACCAGTCACTCCTGATTGGCCCTGACAGCCGCCAGTCACTCCTGATTGGAGCCGACATCCACCACCCACTCCTGGCTGTGCGATCTGCAGCACTCCAGTCCCTCCATACCAACCGTCCCTCTTCCTCATCTCGTCACAGCCGTAATAACAGTGCATTTGGAAAGTATTCAGACCCCTTGACTTTTTCCATTGTTACCTTACAGCCTTATTCTAAAAAAATGTAATTGTTTTTTTCCCTAATTAATCTACACACAATACCCCATAATGAAAAAGCAAAAACAGTTTTCTAGAGTCATGGAAATTAATAAATAATAAAAAGCTGAAATTTCAGACCCTTTTCTCAGTGCTTGCTTTTTTGAAGCACCTTTGGTAGCGATTACAGCCTCGAGTCTTCTTGGGTATGACGCTACAAGCTTAGCACACCTGAATTTCCCCCTGTTGGAATAATAAAGTTGATCTGAATCTGAGTATTTGGGGAGTTTCTCCCATACTTCTCTGCAGATCCTCTCAAGCTCTGTCAAGTTGGATGGGGAGCATAGCTGCATAGCTACTTTCAGGTCTCTCCAGAGATGTTCGATCAGGTTCAAGTCATGGCTCTGGATGGAACACCCAAGGACATTCAGAGAATTGTCCCGAAGCCACCCTGCATTGTCTTGGCTGTGTGCTTAGGGTCGTTGTCCTGTTGGAAGGTGAAACTTCACCCCAGTCTGAGGTCCTGAGTGCTCTGCAGCAGGTTTTCATCAAGTATCTTTGTACTCTGTCGCAACCGGCCGCGACCGGGAGGTCCGTGGGGCGACGCACATTTTCCGGGTTAGGGAGGGCTTGGCCGGTAGGGATATCCTTGTCTCATCGCGCACCAGCGACTCCTGTGGCAGACCGGGCGCAGTGCACGCTAACCAAGGTTTGCCAGGTGCACGGTGTTTCCTCTGACACATTGGTGTGGCTGGCTTCCGGATTGGATGCGCGCTGTGTTAAGAAGCAGTGTGGCTTGGTTGGGTTGTGTATCGGAGGACGCATGACTTTCAACCTTCATCTCCCCCGAGCTCGTACGGGAGTTATAGTGATGAGACAAGATAGTAGCTACTAAACCAATTGGATACCACGAAATTGGGGAGAAAAAGGGCTAAAAATGTATATATATATTTTTTTTTTACAAGCATCTCTGTACTTTGCTCTGTTCATCTTTTCCTTGATCAGGACTAGTCAACCAGTCCCTGAAAAACATCCCCACAGCATGATGCTGCCACCACCACGCGTCACCGTAGGGATGGTGCCAGGTCCCGACGTGACGCTTGGCATTCAGGCCACAGAGTACAATCTTGGTTTCATCGCATCAGAGAATCTTGGTTCTCATAGTCAGAGTCCTTTAGGTGCCTTTTGGCAAACTCCAAGCGGGCGGTCACATGCCTTTTACTGAAGAGTGGCTTTTGTCTGGCCACTCTACCAAGGCCTGATTGGTAGAGTGCTGCAGAGACGGGAGAACCTTCCAGAAGGACAACAATCTCCACAGAGAAATTCTAGTGCTCTGTCAGAGTGACCATCGGGTTATTGGCTCTACACCCCAGATTGCTCAGTTTGGCCGGGCAGTCAGCTCTGGGAAGAGTCTTCGTGGTTCCACTGTGTTCTCAGGGACTTTCAATGCTGCATAAATGTTTTGGTACCCTTCCCCAGATCTGTGCTTCGACACAATCCTATCTCTGAGCTCGACAGACAGTTCCTTTCGACCTCATGGCTTGGTTTTTGCTCTGACATGCACTGTCAACTGAGAGACCTTTATATAGACAGGTGTGTGGCCTTCCAAATCATGTCCAATCAATTGAATTTACCATAGGTGGACTCCAATCAAGTTGTAGAAACATCTCAAGGATGATCCATAGAAACAGGATGCACCTGAGCTCAATTTCAATTCCTGCTTCTATGGCTCAATTTCAATTCACATAGCAATGGGTCTGAATACTTAAGGTATGACTTTTATTTTTCATAAACTTTCTCAAAAATGTCTAAAAACCTGTCATTATGGGCTATTGTGTGTAGATTGGGGAGGAAAAACAATAATTGAATCCATTTTAGAACAAGGCTTTAATACAACAAACTATTGAAAAAGTCAAAGTCTGCATACTTTCCAAATGCACTGTAAGATTCCTCTGACACTCCTGTAAGAAATGTATCCCCTGATTTTCATCCATCCCTGGGATTTGATCTTTTTTATTTCACCTTTATTTAACCAGGTAGGCTAGTTGAGAACAAGTTCTCATTTACAACTGCGACCTGGCCAAGATAAAGCAAAGCAGTGCAAGAGAAACAAAGTAATTACAATTCAGCAGATTAACTCTGGCGTGATAGATGAGAAGATGGTGTGTAAAGTAGTGATACTGGTGTGCAAAAGAGCAGCAAAGTAAATAAAAACAATATGAGGATGAGGTAGGTAGATTGGGTGGGCTATTTACAGATGGACTATGTACAGCTGCAGCGATCGGTTAGCTGCGCAGATAGCTGATGTTTAAAGTTATTGAGGGAAATGTAAGTCTCCAGCGATTTTTGCCATTTGTTCCAGTCACTGGCAGCAGAGAACTGGAAGGAATGGCAGCCAAATGAGGTGTTGGCTTTGGGGATGACCAGTGAGATATATCTGCTGGAGCGTGTGCTACGGATGAGTGTTATCGTGACCAGTGAGCTGAGAAGTCTATGCTAGTGTAACAGTATAGACTTTACGTCCATCCCCTCGCCCCGACCTGGGCGTGAACCAGGGACGCTCTGCACACGTCAACAGTCACCCTCGAAGCATCGTTACCCATCGCTCCACAAAAGCTGCGGCTCTTGCAGAGCAAGGGGAACCACTACTTCAAGGTCTCAGAGCAAGTGACATCACCGATTGAAATGCCACTAGCGCGCACCACCACTAACTAGCTATCCATTTCACATCGGCTAAACTAGGTAAAGTTCCGCCTTATAGATGACCTGGGGTCAGTGGGTCTGGCGACGAATATGTAGCGAGGGCCAGCCGACTAAAGCATAAAGGTCGTAGTGGTGGGTGGTATAAGGCGCTTTGGTCGAGGATCGGTAGGATAATCAGTTTTAGTAGGGTAAGTTTGGCGGCGTGTGTGAAGGAGGCTTTGTTCCGAAATAGAAAGATGATTCTAGATTTGATTTTGGATTGGAGATGTTTGATATGAGTCTGGAAGGAGAGTTTACAGTCTAGCCAGACACCTAGGTATTTGTAGTTGTCCACGTATTCTAGGTCAGGACCGTCCAGAGTAGTGATGCTAGTCGGGCGGGCGGGTGCGAGCAGCAAATGGTTGAAAAGCATGCATTTGATTTTACTAGCATTTAAGAGCAGTTGGAGGCCACGGAAGGAATGTTGTAAGGCATTGAACTTCGTTTGGAGGTTAGTTAACACCATGTCCAAAGAAGGGCCAGATGTATAGAGAATGGGGTCGTCTGCGTAGAGGTGGATCAGGGAATCATACGCAGCAAGAGCGACATCGTTGATATATACAGAGAAAAGAGTCGGCCCGAGAATTGAACCCTGTGGTACCCCCATAGAGACTGCCAGAGGTCCGGACAACAGTCCCTCCGATTTGACACACTGACATCATCTGCTCTGCGAAGTAGTTGGTGAACCAGGCAAGGCAGTCATTAGAAAAACCAAGGCTATTGAGTCTGCCAATAAGAATATGGTGATTGACAGAGTCGAAAGCCTTGGCCAGGTCGATGAAGACGGCTGCACAGTACTGTCTCTTATCAATGGCGGTTATGATATCGTTTAGTACCTTCAGCTTGGCTGAGGTGCACACATGTCCAGCTCGGAAACCGGATTGCACAGCGGAGAAGGTACGGTGGGATTCGAAATAGTCAGTGATCTGTTTATTAACATTGCTTTCAAAGACTTTAGAAAGGCAGGGTAGGATGGATATAGGTCTATAACAGTTTGGGTCTAGAGTGTCATCCCCTTTGAAGAGAGGGATGACCGCGGCAGCTTTCCAATCTTTAGGGATCTCGGACGATACGAAAGAGAGGTTGAAAAGACTGGTAATAGGGATTGCAACAATGGCGGCGGATAATTTTAGAAAGAGGGTCCACATTGTCTATCCCAGCTGATTTGTACAGGTCCAGGTTTTGCAGCTCTTTCAGAACATCTGTGACATGGATTTGGGTGAAGCTGGGGAGGCTCAGGCAAGTAGCTGCGGGGGGGGTGAGAAGCTGTTGGCCGGGGTTGGGGTAGCCAGCGCCCGCTAGTGGCACAGGGGACTCCTGGAGGAGCTACCCAAGCATGTAACTCCCTCACTGACATCCAAAGGGAAGAGGGGGTGTGTGTGTAATGTCATATACACAAGTGTAAGGGTGTGTGTGTGTATATGTGTGCCCTCCCCTGGAGTGTAAAGGGGATTATTCGCCACAAGGCCAGGCAAATACGAGTCTGGAGGAAAAACAGTGAAGACCTGAATGTGGTCCAATGCAAACAGCCAAAGACATAGATAAGACCCAATCTGGCCTTCCCATCCCCGCAATGAGCTCATCCTCAACTATGTGCTCAGTCCATGTTCCGTTGATCTATGAGTAAGTAAAAGAATGGGGTTTGGGATGGATGTGTTTTGGTGGTACAGAGGTGGGTACATGCTGTTTTCTTTTGGTGGGTTTGGGAGATGCGTTTTGATGGTCTAAAAGTGGGTACACTTGCAGTAGCCAGCTCCACTTAAAAGGGCAACTCAAGCCATTTATACTGAACAAAAATATTTCAACGAGTTCACTAAGTCACAGTTAATAGAAGGAAATCAGTCAAAAATAAATTCATGAGGCCCTAATCTATGGATTTAACATGACTGGGCAGGGTCTCAATCAGAATACATTTTTCCCCACAAAAGGGCTTTATTACAGACAGAAATACTCTTCTGTTTCATCAGCCGTCCGGCTGGCTGGTCTCAGACAATCCCGCAGGTGAAGAAGCCGGATGGGGAGGTCCTGAGCTGGCGTGGTTACACATGGTCTGCAGTTGTGAGGCCGTACTGACAAATTCTCTAAAGCTACGTTGGAGGCGGCTTATAATAGAGAAATAAACCAAATTATCTGGCAACAGCTCTGGTGGACATTCCTGTAGTCAGCATGCCAATTGTACGCTCCCTCGAGACATCTGTGGCATTGTGTTGTGTGACAAAACTGCACATTTTAGAGCGGCCTTTCATTGTCCCCAGCACAAGGTGTACCTGTGTAATGATCAGCTTCTTGATATGCCACACATGTCAGGGTAAGGGATTATCTTGGCAAAGGAGAAATGCTCACTAATAGGGATGTAACCAAATTTGTGCACAAAATTTGAGAGAAATAAGCGTTTTGTGCGTGTGAAACTTTTCTGGGATGTTTTATTTCAGCTCATGAAACATGGGGCCAACACTTATATTGATAAAAATATAAGTAGTTGACTTACAAACAGGGAGTTGACAGACAAACAGAGCTGGCTTGACAAACTGGATAGGCCATACTGGGTACCTGGTGAAGGTACAGTAGATATACTCTGGGCCGTGTTCATTTGGGCATGCAACAGAAACCGTTTTAAAATGTAAATGAGCAAGTCCAAGTAACTGTTTCAGTCCCTTTTCTTCCGGTTGGTGCCTAATGAACACAACCCTAGATTATATCGGCAAATGTCTATGCCAATCCCACATTTAGAGCTGGTGTGGGCACCCTAAGGGAGATTATGGTGGCATTTAATCAAGCTACCAACATGCTATCAGATTGAGAAAGTTTGTGGTTTATTGGTCTTCAGGCCACAACTAGCCTGGTCTCAGATTATTTATTTTCTCCAAATGGCGTGACAATGATCGTAGGAGTTGGTAAGACCGCAAAAACAGATCTGGGATCAGGCAAGACCACACTACTCCTGAGAGGGAAACACTGAGGGAATTTCACCAGAACTCTTCCAAGTTGTCTGTGGTATTCATGTCTCTTAAGAGAATTCCAGAAATAGACAATAGTAGTTGAAGTTGGAGGGGAAAGCTGTCTTGTTACGGGATTATACAAGAAATGTGGGGGTTAAAACTTGTTATGGCTGCAATCCCGATAAGTGTCATCAACAACCGCTGAACAGCATAGCGCTACATACAATAAATATTACTATAAATATTTATATTCATGAAATCACAAGTGCAATATAGGAAAACACAGCTTAGCCTTTTGTTAATACACCTGTCGTGTCAGATTTTGAAATTATGTTTTACAGCGAAAGCAATCCAAGCGTTTGCGTAAGTTTATCGATCGCATGATAAAACATTAAGTACACTTAACATCAGGTAGCTCGGTCACGAAAATCAGAAAAGCAATCAAATTAATCGGATGTTTTCACTCACAAGACTCCCAGTTACACAACAAATGTTCCTTTTGTTCCATAAAGATAATTTTTAGATCAAAAATACCTGTTTGTTTGTCGCGTTATGTTCAGAAAGAAGTGTTTTCTATCCAATACTAATAATAATATGCATATATTAGCAACTGAGACTGAGGAGCTGGCGGTTTACAATGGGCACCTTTTCATCCAAGCTCCTCAATACTGCCCCTGCAGCCATAAAAAGTTAAGGCATACACACACATACAATAAAAACAGACTGCACTGTTCTAAGGGCATAACTTAACTTCAGGTGGACAGTCAGACCACATGAGGAGAAGATCATTATTTAGACAACTGAGAGAGCATCCAAAGACAATGAAAAACACATATTGGAGAGCACTCTTTGCTATTGTAAAAAACATGAAAACATGCTCAGTCAGTCAGTAGCAGTGTTGCCAGAGCAGACATCTCTAGAGATGTTCTATAAACACAACCTTTGGAAGAAGTCCTCCCTATTAGAATAGGATATTGGATTGTGAGGATGTTATTACTTCAGCTTGTTATTTCTACACAAGGTTCCCACTCGTACAGCCAGACAAAAGGGATACAAAGAGCACAAACTCCCAAGGACGAATACTGACAGAACAGGTTGATGGACGTCAAACGAGGGCTATAGGTGACGTCCAGGCCTCCAAGGATGGAATCTCGCTCTCAAAAAGGACAACTATACTGAAGTCACTCACTATCATTCATTTCACCACAGGATCCCCAGAGTATTGATCCTGCAGTATCCCTGAGTTGCATAATAACATGATGTCACCCACAGCAGACACTATGTCACGGTAGGGCTATTTGGCATCCTAGCATAGCATTATAAAATGGTAAGGAGCTGCAGGTGCCTGGTGGATAAGAGTGGAGACCAACACTGGAAAAGGAAGTGCAAAGTCACAGTCAAAATAGAATTCAACTGTACACAGACATTAGCAAATAATATGCCTCAGTATGCAATTAATTATTTGGTACATGGGAATTTAACCTGAAATGTTATTTTTATGTGCACTAACTACATCAATATGCCCAGCCTTTAATCTGCAACAAGGGAATTTGATTGTAAACATCTTTTGGGAAATGCACATTCTGTTTTCAATGTGGATTTGAGAATAATCACATGAAAATCTGTCTCCAATTGGATGGAAACCTAGCTACAGACAGCACAAGACAAGCTTTCTGGGGTAAATCAATGTGAAATATCAAAATAGTGTGTAGATCTATAATGGACAGTAGTCTAATACACCTGATTGAAACTAATAACATTGAGGTACACAAATCAAGCCTCACATCAAGATTCAAGATCAGAAACTGTCAGAAAACATTCTGAAAAAGATTCTCTCAAACACAAAATTTTGCGTGATATTGAACAACCAATTTTTTAAATAGTCAAACAATAGCCTCAACTGGGTTCAATGAACAACCTAGTTAACAAGAGATGGGGATGTTGTAAAACGACTGCAACTGGAGACTTTGATCCTATGAACACACCTCTGTCAGCAGTACCACAGAGCCATGGCCTGCAATCCAATAAAGACAAAACGTAGTAGGCCTGTTATCCAACAAGTAGGCTCGGCTACCAATACAGTCCCTGGTGGGGTCATTAGCTGGTTATGGGGAAAGCCCCATACCGGCGTTTTGTGTGGTTTTTGTCCTAGCACTACACAGCTGATTCAAATAATCAAATCTTGATTATGATTTGGTTGTTTTAAAATCAGCTGTGTAGTACTAGGTTTAAACAAAAAAAACGTGCACCCCTTGGGATCCACTGGACCGAGTTTGGAAACGTTGCCCTATACCTTTAAATTCACAAACACTACTAGAGTTAAGAAGTCTCCTGTGTTGACGAATTAGTAGACTAGAGGGAGACATAAGTAGGTATCCTAAACGGCAGTGCTGCACTCAGGTAAATCGCACCTCACTCGGCGAATCACGACAACCGCCCAACAGAATAAAGTCGACTTCAATTGCTTTCACTTACTTTATGAAGTAGCCGGCCCCTTCGTCCGTGAAACCCTCTTCCCATCCTCGAGGTAAATCTGCAATGGGCGAGTAGAAATAAGGTGCGTTACCTTGGAGAGTAGGCGCCTTCTGTGAAAGTTTTCTGCTTCATTGGGCTATATCAACAACGCACAAAAATCTAACCGTTTTATTCTGCAATGTGAACTGCACCAATAGTCTGCTGGTCAAATGCATTAGAGACGAATACATGCATACCTGACCGTATCATATGTCCGGAATTGACAGGTTCGCCCGTTCGCGGATGGAGCCAAGTAGTAGTGCTCGTTTCATCGCTGCCAGAAAGACAAAAACACCTGTTAGAGGCAAGAAACACTCGACAAGCGAACTCTCATTAAAGATGCAGAAAGAACGACCACATTTGTATTTCGCCGACTCACTGAACGAAAAACACTCTGCCATCTCCGCAGACACCGAAAGACCATTGGTCAGGTAAGGTGTCGCGCCCAAACGGCGCCGCCATGATCCCGTTCTGAAGTCCTATTTCGTTCACTCTCCACTACATAGTCTCCAAGGAGATCGAGACCAATGTTTACCGCTAGGGCGAAGAGACTATTAAAGGGGAGGCCTTTCGGCCAGTCAGTTGACGGATAAATGAGAGTACTTTCCTCCGCCGATATAAAATAGAATGATGCATGAATTAAAGTTATTCAATTGGAAACAAAGTTACAGGGGTTTTGCATAATCTAAGGTTTTGTAGGTATGGTCTACACGTGTAGTGCAAATATGTCAATGATTTAACAGGAATTGCGACTGTAGTATTAGGGTCTATTTCCATAATATTATTTAGAAATGGCCTAATTTGCTCAAAGTATTTTTAGAGGCATTTCATAATTTCCGATTGTCCCCATAATAATCTGTGCATTGGAATCTATGCAATTAGACAAAGGCAGAACCTGTGCCAAACAAAAATTAAATACAACCGGTTAAAATTAGGCTAAAACAAGGATTAAAAGTACAAAAATTGAACTAAACCAAATGCTCTCCTCTGTCCTTGCTTCCAACTAGCAACTAACTACTGCTGCTTCTTCTATTCATTTTAATGGAGGTTGGCATCCAATAAATGTTGCATTACCGCCACTTAGACTGGTGTATACTTTGCTTGAAAATAAAACAAATACCCTACCATCTAACCCTACACACTAAAAACCTGGGGCACAACTTTGGTTTTAGAAGTGGAGGAGACAGAACCAGGTGGGTGTCTGAGGGTTCTCCCTCAGAATTTCTTTGGGGACATAAAGCTAATTTCCTACATTTCTACACAATTTACTATGACCCCTTTGTGGTCACTTTTCTAGAAAAAAATGAGATATGTTTCTAAACATTTCGCCATGAATGTGGATGCTACCATGATTATGGATAATCCTGAATTAATTGTGAATAATGAGGTGACCAAGAACCTGATGGTCACTCTGACAGAGCTCTAGAGTTCCTCTGTGGAGATGGGAGAACCTTCCAGAAGGACAACCATCTCTGCAGCACTATACCAATCAGGGCTTTATGGTTAAGTGGCAAGACGAAAGCCACTCTTCAGAAAGACACGTGACAACCCGCTTGGAGTTTGCCAAAAGGCACCTAAAGGACTCTCAGACCATGAGAAACAAGATTCTCTGGTCGGATAAAACCAAGATTGAACTCTTTGGCCTGAATGCCAAGCATCACGTCTAGAGAACCTGGCAGCGTCATGCTGTGTGGATGTTTTTCAGCGGTAAAGACTAGGAGGCTAGTCAGGATCGAGGCAAAGCTGAACGGAGCAAATTACAGAGCGATCCTTGATGAAAACCTGCTGCAGAGCACTCGGGACCCCAGACTGGGATGAAGGTTCACCTTCCATCAGGACAACGACCCGACGCACACAGCTAAGTCCTTGAGTGGCACAGCCAGAGCCCGGACCTGAACCCAATCTTACATCTCTGGAGATACCTGAAAATAACTGTGAGACAACACTCCCCATCCAACCTGACAGTGCTTGAGAGGATCTGCAGAGAAGAATAGGAGAAACTTCCCAAATACAGGTGTGCCAAGCTTGTAGCATCATATCCAAGAAGACTCGGCTGTAATCAAAGCCAAAGGTGCTCAAAGTACTGAGTAAAGGGTCTGAATACATGTAAATATGATATTTCAGTTTTATTTTTAGCAAACATTTCTAAAAACCTGTTTTTGCTTTGTCATTATGGGGTATTGTGTGTAGATTGAGGGGGGGACTATTTAATACATTTTATAATAAGGCTGTAACCTCACAATGTGGAAAAAGTCAAGGGGTCTGAATACTTTCAGAAGGCCTTGTGTATACTGAATAAAAATATAAATGGAAAGTGTTGGTTTCATGAGCTGAAATAAAATATCCAAGAAATGCCTCATCTTTTGTGCACAAATTTGTTTACATCCTTGTTAGTGAGAATTTCTCCTTTGCCAAAATAATCCATCCACCTAACAGGTGTGTCATTTCAAGAAGATGATTTAAACAGCATGATCATTACACATGATGCACCTTATGCTGGGTACAATAAAAGGCCACTCTAAAATGTGGACAACAAAATGTTGTCACAGATGTGTCAAGTTTTGAGGGAGCGTGCAATTGGCATGCTAACCGCAGGAATGTTCATCAGAGCGCTTGCCAGAGAACTGAATGTTAATTTCTCTACCATAAGCTGCCTCCAAAGTCACTTTAGAGAATTTGACAGTACTTTCACAACCGCAGAACATTTGTAACTACGACGGCCCAGGACCTCCACATCTGGCTTCTTCACCTGTAGGATCATCTGAGACCAGCCACCGGACAGCTGAAGAAACTGTGGATTTGCAAAACCTAATTCCTGCACAAACTTTCAAACCGTCTCGGGGAAGCTCATGTGTGCTCATCGTCCTCAACAGGATCTTGACCTGACTGCAGTTCAGCGTTGTAACCGAATTCAGTGGGCAAATGCTCACCTTCAATGGCCACTGGCACGCTGGAGAAATGTGCTCTTCATGGATGAATCCCGGTTTCAACTGTACCAGACCGATGTCAGACCGCGTGGACGGCGTTGTGTAGGGGCAAGTGATTTGCTGATGTCAATGTTGTGAACAGAGTGCTCCATGGTGGGGTTATGGTATGGGCAGGCATAAGCTGCACACACAATTGCATTCTATCGATGGAAATATGAATGCACAGGGATACCGTGAGGAGATCCTGAGGCCCATTGTTGCGCCATTCATCCGCCTCCATCACCTCATGATTCAGCATGATCATGCACGGCTCCATGTCGCATGGATCTATCTGTACACATTTCCTGGAAGCTGAAAATGTCCCAGTTCCTCCATAGCCTGCATACTCACCAGACATGTCATCCACTGAGCATGTTTGGGATGCTCTGGATCGACATGTTCAAGTTCCCACCAATATCCAGTACCTTCGCACAGCCATTGAAGACAAGTGAGACAACATTCCACAGGCCACAATCAAGAAGCTGCTCAACTATTGCTGGGCGGTATACCGTAATCCGGTATTGATGCATTGACCAGTTTGGGTTTTTACTTTACCTTCTATAACAGTATTTGAATGTTTGGTTTATTAAATGTGATATGCTGTGTTTAACGTCCATGTTATAGTTACTTTGCTAATTGAGTCATCTCTCTCTCTTCATGCCGCTTTCCATCTAGCCCCATCCCCTCGAATACAAGACACTTGCGTTCAGCCTGCATGGTGAATGCAACAATGTTGATGACACTTTGCTTCTCAATATAAATCCACTAACGTTCTATAATTACACTGTTTGTGTTTCCTACATCCGCAAACAGAAAGTTTGTCTTTTTTTTAGCAAGTTGGGCCCAAATCTTGTTAGCCGCTAATCCTAATCGCTAACTAGCTAATAAATGTACTGAGTCAGAGCAAACCTAATTAGCTATACAGCCTGATAATACCAGTGATAGTGTCGACTGAAATCAGCATGTTTGTGCAACAATATATTCAAAATCAGAGGAATACGCAAAGCAAGAATGTTAGCTACATGAAGTAGCTAAGAACATTCAATGTCGCCAAAGATTATAGGGTCCCCTAGGAAACACTTATCAACAATTTGATTCCTACCCTGCCACAATTACTCCTCCCTGGCATTTTCCTTCGTTGTCGGGTCAAACACTGTATTCAGTGCCCACTATTATATTTGAACTATGGAAATAGAATGATTATTCAAATTCTATGATTCCAACAGTTCACCCAAGTGTTTTGCTCTAAATCGCTAGTCAAATCGCAAGTGCAACATTTGGTTAAAAATAAGACCTAGATTGTTTGCCCATATCGTGCAGTCCTATGTGGAAATTATCTTAAATATATGCAGAAAAATAACAGTATAAAACAAACAGAATGGAGAAAGACGCATTGAAATCACTTAGAATGTACATTTGAAGTCGGAAATTTACATACACCTTAGCCAAATACATTTAAACTCAGTTTTTCACAATTCCTGACATTTAATCCTAGTAAAAGTTTCATCTCAGGTCAGTTAAGATCACCACCTTATTTTAAGAGTGTGAAATGTCAGAATAATAGTAGAGAGAATGATTTATTTCAGCTTTGATTTCCTTCATCACATTCCCAGTGGGTCAGAAGTTTACATACACTCAATTAGTATTTGGTAGCATTGCCTTTAAAATTGGTCAAACATTTCCGGTAGCCTCCCACAAGCTTCCCACAATAAGTTGGGTGAATTTTGGGCCATTCCTCCTGACAAAGCTGGTGTCACTGAGTCAGGTTTGTAGGCCTCCTTGCTTGCACACGCTTTTTCAGTTCTACCCGCAAATGTTCTATAGGATTTAGGTCAGGGCTTTGTGATGGCCACTCCAATACCTTGACTTTGTTGTCCTTAAGCCATTTTGTCACAACTTTGGCAGTATGCTTGGGGTCATTGTCCATTTTGAAGACCCATTTGTGATCAAGCTTTAACTTCCTGACTTTTCTTGAGATGTTGCTTCAATATATGCACAAAATTTTCCATCCTCATGATGCTATCCATTTTGTGAAGTGCACCAGTCCCTCCTGCAGCAAAGCACCCGCACAACATGATGCTGCCCCCCGTGCTTCACGGTTGGGATGGTGGTCTTCAGCTTGCAAGCCTCCCCTTTTTTCCTCCAAACATAATGATGGTCATTATGGCCAAACAGTTATTTTTGTTTCATCAGACCAGAGAACATTTCTCCAAAAAGTATGATCTTTGTCCCCATGTGCCTAGTGGTTAGAGCGTTGGACTAGTAACCGGAAGGTTGCAAGTTCAAATCCCCGAACTGACAAGGTACAAATCTGTCGTTCTGCCCCTGAACAGGCAGTTAACCCACTGTTCCTAGGCCGTCATTGAAAATAAGAATTTGTTCTTAACTGACTTGCCTAGTTAAATAAAGCTAAAATTAAAATGTGCAGTTGCAAACTTTAGGCTGGCTTTTTTTATGGCGGTTTTGGAGCAGTGGCTTCTTCCTTGCTGAGCGGCCTTTCAGGTTATGTCGATTATAGGACTCATTTTACTGTGGATATAGATACTTTTGTACCCGTTTTCTCCAGCATCTTCACAATGTCCTTTGCTATTGTTCTGGGATTGATTTGCACTTTTCGCACCAAAGTACGTTCATCTCTAGGAGACAGAACGCGTCTACTTCCTGAGCGGTATGATGGCTGTGTGGTCCCATGGTGTTTATACTTGCGTACTATTGTTTGTACAGATGAACGTGGTACCTTCAGGTGTTTGGAAATTTCTCCCAAGAATGAACCAGACTAGTGGAGGTCGACAATTTTATTTCTGAGGTCTTGGCCATCATGTCAAGCAAATAGACACAGAGTTTGAAGGTAGGCCTTGAAATACATCCACAGGTACATCTCCAATTGACTCAAGTGATGTCAATTACCCTATCAGAAGCTTCTAAAGCCATGACATCATTTTCTGGAATTTCAAAGCTGTTTAAAGGCACAGTCAATTTAGTTTATGTAAACTTCTGACCCATTGGAATTGTGATACAGTGAAATAATCTGTCTGTAAACAATTGTTGGAAAAATTACTTGTCATGCACAAAGTAGAAGTCCTAACCGACTTGCCAAAACTATAGTTTGTTAACAAGAAATTTGTGGAGTGGTTGAAAAATGAGTTTTAATGACTCCAACCTAAGTGTATGTAAACTTCCGACTTCAACTGTATGTGTTGCCACTTTAGCGTCACGCACTACTCAGAAAGCAAATTCTGGTCTTTTATTATTTAAAAAAATACCATCCATAACGTCCTTATTTATTTAAAAAAATATATATAATAATAATTTCAAAATGGGATATGATATTCTGGCAATATGGAAAATATACAGTATTTCACATCGGTTTAGATGGTACAATAATTCTCCACACAATACATAAACTGAAATTAGACCAACTATTAGAATTTTTTGTAACCAAGAAATGGCAGTGATTTCTGCACAGTCCCCCTTTTTTAAATGTGTGCTTATGTTCACATTTAAGTAGTGTCCCAAGCACACTCTCTCACATTTTACACACAATGGGGAATGTTTTAGTGAGAGTGTGCCATGCTCCTCAATTTTATTATCATCCAATGGCACACTGGTTACTATTAGTTTTCACATATCTCAAGCACAATGAAAGGGTACTGAATTAGCCAACTGCATAGCTCATACTGCAACATGAAGAGCTGCACAAAGATATTTCGGAGTCTCTTGAGAGGATCTTTGGGAAAATGGAATGAGGCCTTTTTAAAGCCCTGGGTCGTTAGTTACACACTAGACACCCACCAGCTCCTCTGTGCATGAACTTTCAGAGTGGTTGTGTCTGAATACCCATACTGGCATCCTAAATAGTTGGCCGTTTGAGTATGCAAAAAAGTTTAATAGTACTGTATGTGACATTTCAAAAATAATTTATTTAACTAGACAAGTCCATTAAGAACAAATTATTGCCTCCGGGTGGCGCAGTGGTTAAGGGCGCTGTACTGCAGCGCCAGCTGTACCACCAGAGACTCTGGGTTCGCGCCCAGGCTCGTAACCGGCCGTGACCGGGAGGTCCGTGGGGCGACGCACAATCTGGGTTAGGGAGGGTTTGGCTGGTAGGGATATCCTTGTCTCCTGTGGCGGGCCAGGCGCAGTGCGCGCTAACCACTTTCAACCTTCGTCTCTCCCGAGCCCGTACGGGAGTTGTAGCGATGAGACAAGGCAGTAGCTACTAACAATTGGATACCACGAAATTGGGGAGAAAAAGTGGTAAATTAAAAATAAACATTCTTATTTACAATGACAGCCAAACCCTAACCCGGACGACGCTGGGCCAATTGTGCGCCGCCCTATGGGACTCCCAGTCACGACCGATTGTGACAGCCTGGAATCGAACCAGGGTCTGTAGTGATGTCTCTGTTACAGATGTAAGTTCCTTAGACCACTGTGCTACTCAGGAGCCTGTATGTCATACTCATTCCGGTTTTGATCAATTAGAAATGGGGATGCGCTCCAAAAATCAACGCATTCGCACATGACTCATTCTCAGTATGCGAAAATAGAAAGTGTTATGTGAATTTTCAAAAATAAAGTACGCTTTCAATGCCAGGATGAACTCATTTCAGCAACAAAACAAAAAAAATGAAACGTGTCAAATCCAAGATTTGGACTGCACTGCCCTTTTTTTAAATAATATTGTGTTCATTTGTTTGATTCAAGTTCTATTGAGAACGTGCTTCAACTAGGAAAAATCTTTTGGATGGTCATCCAACTTGGAATTACAACTCAAACTCCAGAATCATCCTAGAGCTCTGATCTGAAGATCACTGACATTCATTTTTTTTCCCAGTCTGAGCTCATTTTGTGTCCAAATTCCTAGTTGTCTTGAACGCACCAAAAATAGTATGTTTTTGGCTGAGGCCATGCAGTATACTTCTTACTTAACCGCAGTGGAGGCTGGTGGGAGGAGCTATAGGAGGACGGGCTCATTGTAATGGCTGAAATGGAATCAATGGAATGGTATCAAACACATCAACCATATGTAAACCACATGTTTGACTGTTCCATTTATTCCATTCCAGCCATTACAATGAGCCATACTCCTATAGCTCCTCCCACCAGCCTCCACTGATAAACCGTGTGCTAAAATAGTAAGATTAGTAAACAGTATGCAGTTTAGTAGGCACGCCAGATTTGGGAAATGGCCACAAACTTGAATAATGTATCATTATTATAGTCTACCATGTTCCACCTGAAATAAGCAGTGGGTGAGATGATAGATCTGTATCACCAGACAGTTTGAGACCTCACCTGCATCCCAAATGGCACCCTATTCCCTACATAGTGCACTACTTTTGACCAGAGCCATATGGGCCCTGGTCAAAAGTAGTGCACTATATATAGGGAATCGGGTGCCATTTGGGACGCACACATTCTTTGATTCATGGTCGCCGTAGGACCCCTCATGTTAACCCAGTCTGTTGGCCCCCACGTGACAAAATTAATGGATGTGTCTGCTTCTTTACAAACAGATAGCAGTAGGCTACATGCCACCCAGACATGCCCTAAGCATTTTATTGCCTTGCTTTCCATACAACCACCGCACAATGATTGTCACCTATGTGAATGTTATATAAAAGTTTAAATAAACTCAGAAGTATTCTATAAATGCGTTAGAATACGCACACGTGGTACATTTATTTTATACCTTCAATTGGCCATTTACAGAACATAAAGCCACCAGAACACAGCATAGAAAGACAAACATGTTTTGAGCCTTGTCAGGAAACATGTGGTCATATGACAAGAGTGAGAAATGTGAGAGCCTTTGTCAGCTTGTTCCTGAGGAACTGAGGTAACTTGTTTTTTTTCCATCATACTGTTTGGGACATAACAACCTTATGAAAGGTAGTGTTTTGGAAACGAAAAGGTCCACCTACCCTATTTTTGGCTCTGTGAACACATTGTCACTTTGGACCTCTTGAGATAATTGGGACAAAATCATTATCATCCCAAGTAACTTTTTCCTCCGTTGACATTCTCTGATTCTCACAGACGAGGTAATCAACAGCAACAGCTCACGGGTGAATCACACGGACTCTACTTGACTGAATCAAAGAGTACATAAACTCCATCAGCCTTTAATAATAATAATTTATTACATTTCTATAGTGCTTTTCATAACAATCTGACATCACTTCAAAAATCAAACTAGCAATACATGTATAGCCTAGGTATAGTTAGCTTTTATTCTGTGGGTCTCTGCGGCTCCTTACCCGGGGGGTGAATTAAAGGCCTTATGCTGTGGTTTGTGTGAGTGAGTGAAGACGTTCAGTGGCTTTGATTTCCTGTCCCCTATTGGGTTGCAGTGTTCACACAGGCACCTCAACAACAACAACAACAACAAAAGAAACACCTGACACGGCAAGATGGGATCAAGGGCAGAGAGAGGTTATGGTAGCTGCAGAACGCATAGTCTTATAAAGTGTGTGTTCTACATCGTTGTTGTTGTTGTGGCTCAACTAAGGGACAGAGGACCCCCTCATCCATGACACCGTACAGTGCACATTAGAACGCTTAGCTCAACAGTGACTGCTCTAACCCTCAAAGTCACATGAGTCACACACACATGCCGAATTCAGGTAAAGAGCCGTTCGTATTTACCCTCGTCTCCACATCCTATCATCTGGGACAATAAAGCATTTGGCTAAACTCGTGACTTTTTAGTCCATGGCCTAGTTTGATGCAACATGCAGCAATTTCTGATTAGCATGCAGTTAAAGTGCACCATAAATGCAGATTGTTCAGTTTGGCATGATGGTGTTTGCAGGACACATTGTATATAATGTCTCGTATTACTTTGGAGTTGGTCCATCCAGTCTAGTTTGACGCCTTATCCTCATCTTTGGAAAACGAACAACTCTGAGGTGAATGCAAAGTTCGTTGCATATTATCCAGTTCCATTCCAATAGCCTACTGCTGAAATTCCATGGTATTTCAAGGTGAGTCCCTGCTGTTCCGAGGTAGAGCAGCAGCAGTATTAGTGTTGCCTCGGGATCTCTCATTCTGGGAGAGGTCAGGTGCTGAAAGACAACATCGTGAAGGCAAAGGTTTCTCTGAGGGTAAACACACATGCCACCTGACAAGGAACATGATCAGGAAACAAGATTAACTAAGAGCTTTGTTTACCCCCTTACTGAACAGACAAATATCCTGAAGGAGTGATTTGTAAACTAGTGCAAATCTAGGGACAAGGTTTTTGTAGATATCCTTAGAAATAAATCCTAAAAGAGGGGGAAAGTACAGTATGTACAGCATGTATTTTTACAGTATAAAATACAATATTTATTGTACAGTATGCATTTTTACAGTATAAAATACAACATGTGATGAGGTAGCCTGAGTCCCGGTTGTTATTGTCATGCCATAGGAGTTGGCAAGAGGGCACAACCAGATCAGGGATTCAGGTGAGGGATCATAGATAAAATCCCTGTGGTAGGGATAAGCTAGGATTGCTAAGAAACAGAGCAATCTATCGTTTAGCTCCTTAGGAATGGTATTCCAGGACATTATTGATTCTTGTAAAGCCCTTCAAGCTTTGTAACAAAATACAGGTGAGTATTGTCTGGCTTCTGCCTGGATTCCATTAAAGGGTGTCCATCAATTAGAAAGAAGAGCGGGAGAGAGTGTTTATGTGAGAGAGAGGGTGAAAATAGTCATTTAATTAGACTAAAAGCAGCACTTGTAGAGTGGGGCTGTGCCTCCAGAACATCACACATCCAAGACAATTTAAAGCCAAGTCCATTTGTGGGCTTCATCAAATGGACCGCTCACAGTAGATAGAGTGTGCCCTTGTACCTTCTAATCACTCATTGTAGTGTCTTTTACCATGTCTGTCTGGAACTTGTTTATCGATTTAGATGGGGCAGTTGGCGTGCAGTCCTTTGTTTGAAACAGTCAGTCGATTGGTTGGGCCAGAGGTCTATCACTTAAAGTATAAGGAAGTACTGTACATTTGTCAGGCAATTATTTATCAATAGAGCACTAATGATTTACATAGTTATTGCCTGCTACATGATATGATGCCCAATAAAATCTGATCAAATCAGTAGGGAAAGTATGATACAATTCTTGTGAGGCAACTTTCTAAACCAGCAGTGTTGGAGTAGTTAACTACATGTAGTTCAACTAGTAATTGAATTACATTTTGCAGTCAAGAGACCAGAGGTGGTGGAATGAAGTGCTCTGGTTCGGGTGTACATTTCAGTATAACCTGAAGGTAGGGAGGGGCAGTTCTCCTTAGGCTCCGTAGACAAGCACTATGGGCTTGTAGTGGATGTGAGCTTCGACTAGAAACCAATTGAGTGTACGGAGGAGCGGGGAGACATGGGAGGACTTGGGAAGGTTGAACACCAGATGGGCTGCGGTGTTGTGGATAAGTTGCAGGGGTTCGATGGCAGAAGCACGGAGTCCTGCCAACAGCGTTGCGGTAGTCCAGACGGAATATGACGAGTGCCTGGATTTGGGCCTGCGCAGCTTCCTGTGTGAGAAAGGGTTGTTGTAGAGCATGAACCTGCAGGAACGAGTCACTGTTTTGATGTTTGCAGAGAACGACAGGATGTTGTCCAGGGTCAAGCCAGGATTCTTTGCACTCTGGGAGGGGGAGACCGTGATGGAGAGGTCTTTTCAGAATGTAATAACGTTTTTTGCTATGAAGTGGTGTAGATAACTACTGGAACTACACACTACTGTTTTTGCCCAAAAAAAGTAAGCAATTGCCTCATTCTCCCTTGAAACAACATACTTTTTATGTTTAATAGGCTAAATTACACATTCTGATAACATCTGACTCCAGAGTGACGTGTTCTTGCAATGTGTAGTGTGATGTTTCAGATGCAGAAATTATAATGTATCACAAAGTAGTTATCTAAAGTTACTTTGAAAAAGTAGTTAAGTAAACTATATTTTTCTGAAGGGTAGCTTTAGTTTAGCTTAACATGTAGTGTATAGTAATTGGTAGCTTGGTATTTTCAGAGTAGCTTCCCCAACACTTCAATCCAGTACATTCAGGAAAATTTAAAGGCTATGAAGCATGAGTTTTTACTCACCAAAGTCGCACAGTGTGGGCAAAGACTTTAACTGAGTTGTCACATTCTGATTACCTATAACTACAAACATGATTTTTATTTTATATCAATTAACTTCTGGATATCTTCTAAACTACCCACAATGCACTATTTCTCAATGTCATATGGAGAATTTACTCTGCGTTAGCTAGCTCGAGCTGGCTAATGTTAGCCACTACCCATGCATACAAGTGTTGGCAGTGGTGAGCTACAATCCTTCAATCGTGAGGTGTGACGTATACAACCAATCAGATTCCCCACACGTGGGGGCCGTGTGATTCTGCTCGGCTGCTCCAGTCTAGGCAGCTCTGACCTCTCCTGCATCACCAGCAGGCTTGCCTCTAGCTCAAAGGAAAGTGGAAAATCATTCCTGCTCTAATTGTTTAGTACCTTGTCTCTTCTTTGTATCTTCCATTCTCCAATTTGTTTGGTCAACTTTTTTGACCAGTTCTCTGCAAAGTAGGTTACCAGAGGTTATCAAACTTGGCTTAGTACTAGTGTGCTACAGTAGCTGACTCACTGGTATTGTGATCATTTCTATCTGCTGGAGCCTTACTCCGATCGCAGTCTTATTGTTGATTCTTCCACTCGTCTCCTTTGACCAATGCTGCCTCTGGAATCTATCTACATTGGATTCACCTCAGTATATCGCTATTGGATTAGCGGACTCTCCCTAGGCTGGTGAAACAGCCTCTCACTCTGAAATGCCTTTTCTTGGCTCTTCTTTGGTAGCTAACTCGGCCGTCAATCGGCAAGACTCTGCTCTCTCTATTTTATATCCACTGTCTTTTTATTGTGTTCTATGGGTTCCTGTCTGTGCTAGGCTAGTTGTGTTCTCTGACTTACTACTTAGCTATGTTCACTGTGATAGTTGGCATATATTGGTAACATTATTTTGATAACCGCTTATGTAGCTGTAAGCTAGGTGTTGCTAGCAACTGGCTGACTCATGCAGTAACGTTAGCAGGCTGGCAGTGGTGTAAAGCACTTAAGTCATGGGGTATCTGTACTTTACAATTTAATATTTTTAACTACTTTTACTCCACTACATTCCTAAAGAAAATAATGTACTTTCTACTCAATACATTTTCCCTGACACCCAAAAGTGTTTGCGTTCTTAGGAAACTATGCAGTATTTTTGTTTTTTTAATGTATTTTTTCGTACACTGTTACCCCAGGAAATCTTAAGTCTTAATACATACAGCCGGAAAGAATTATTGGATATAAGAGCAACGTCAACTTACCAACATTACGACCAGGAATACAACTTTCCCGAAGCGGATCCTCTGTTTGGACCACCACCCAGGACAATGGATCGGATCCCAGTAGGTGACCCAAATCAATGGCGCCGCAGAAGGGGGCAGATGGAGCGGGGTTCTGGTCAGGCTCCGTAGACGGGCACATCGCTCATGGGTATACTACTCGCCAATGTTCAGTCTCTTGACAACAAAGTGGACGAAATCTGAGCAAAGGTTGCCTTCCAGAGAAACATTAGAGACCTAACGTTCTTTGTTTCACAGGAACATGGCTCACTCGAGACACGCTGTCGGAGTTGGTACAGCCACCTGGTTTCTTCCTGCATCGCGCCGACAGAAACAAACATCTCTCTGGTAAGAAGGGAAGGGGAGGTATGCCTTATGATTAATGAGTCGTGGTGTGATCATGACAACATACAGGAACTCAGTTTTTTTGTTCACCTGACCTAGAATTCCTTACAATCAAATGCCGACCGCATTATCTACCAAGAGAATTCTCTTGGATTATAATCACAGACGTGTATATACCCTCAAGAAGACACCTCGATGGCCCTGAAAGAACTTCATTGGACTTTATGTAAACTGGAAACCACATCCTGAGGATGCATTTATTGTAGCTGGGGATTTTAACAAGGCTAATCTGAAAACAAGGCTCCCTAAATTTTATCAGCATATCGAATGCGCGACACGGGCTGGCAAAAGTCTGGATCATTGCTACTCTAACTTCCCGCGATGTATGCAAAGCCCTCCCTCGCCCTCCTTTCGGCAAATCATACCACGACTCCATTTTGTTGCTCCCAGCCTATAGACAGAAACTAAAACAGGAAATGCTCAGGTATGTTCAACACTGGTCCGACCAATCTTATTCCACACTTCAAGATTGCTTTGATCTCGTGGACTGGGATATGTTCTGGATAGCCTCAGACAACAACATTGATGTATATGCTGATTCGGTGAGCGAGTTTATTAGCAAGTGCATCGGTGATGTTGTACCCATGGTGACTATTAAAACATTCCCCAACCAGAAACCGTGGATTGATGGCAGCATTCGCGCAAAACTGAAAGCGCGAACAACTGCTTTTAATCAGGGCAAGGCGACCGGAAACATGACCAAATACAAACAGGCAATCAAACAAGCTAAGCATCAGTATATCAGTATATCAGACTCAGTAGCCTCAGTTTTTCTGATGACTGCCTTGCCTGGTTCAACAACTACTTTGCAGACAGAGTTCAGTGTGTCAAATCGGAGGGCGTGCTGTCCGGTCCTCTGGCAGTCTCTATGGGGGTGCCACAGGGTTCAATTCTCGGGCCGACTCTTTACTCTGTATATATCAATGATTTTGCTCTTGCTGCGGGCGATTCCCTCATCCACCTCTACGCAGACGACCATTCTGTATACTTCCGACCTGTCCTTGGACACTGTGCTATCTAACCTCCAAACGAGCTTCAATGCCATACAACACTCCTTCTGTGGCCTCCAACTGCTCTTAAACGCTAGTAAAACCAAATGCATGCTTTTCAACCGTTCGCTGCCTGCACCCGCACGCCCACCTAGCATCACCACCCTGGATGGTTCCGACCTAGAATATGTGGACATCTATAAGTACCTAGGTGTCTGGCTAGACTGTAAATTCTCCTTCCAGACTCATATCAAACATCTCCAATCTAAAATCAAATCTAGAGTCGGCTTTCTATTCTGCAACAAACCCTCCTTCACTCACGGCGCCAAACTTACCCTAGTAAAACTGACTATCCTACCGATCTTTGACTTCGGCGATGTCATCTACAAAATAGCTTCCAACACTCTACTCAGCAAACTGGATGCAGTTTATCACAGTGCCATCCGTTTTGTTACTAAAGCACCTTATACCACCCACCACTGCGACCTGTATGCTCTAGGCGGCTGGCCCTCACTACATATTCGTCGCCAGACCCACTGGCTCCAGGTCATCTACAAGTCCATGCTAAGTAAAGCTCCGCCTTATCTCAGTTCACTGGTCACGATGGCAACACCCATCCGTAGCATGCGCTCCAGCAGGTGTATCTCACTGATCCCTAAAGTCAACACCTCATTTGGCCGCCGTTCGTTCCAGTTCTCTGCTGCCTGTGACTGGAACAAATTGCAAAAATCACTGAAGTTGGAGACTTTTATCTCCCTCACCAATTTCAAACATCTGCTATCTGAGCAGCCAACCGATCGCTGCAGCTGTACATAGTCTATCGGTAAATATCCCACCCAATTTTACCTACCTCATCCCCATACTGTTTTTATTTATTTACTTTTCTGCTCTTTTGCACACCAATATCTCTACCGGTACATGACCATCTGATCATTTATCACTCCAGTGTTAATCTGAAAAATTGTAATTATTCGCCTACCTCCTCATGCCTTTTGCACACAATTTATATAGACTCTCTTTTTTCCTACTGTGTTATTGACTTGTTAATTGTTTACTCCATGTGTAACTCTGTGTTGTCTGTTCACACTGCTATGCTTTTTCTTGGCCAGGTCGCAGTTGCAAATGAGAACTTGTTCTCAACTAGCCTACCTGGTTAAATAAAGGTGAAATAAAATTTGAAAAATAGAGACAAAGTAGAGTCGCAATTCAACGGCTCAGACACGAGACGTATGTGGCAGGGTCTACAGTCAACCACGGATTACAAAGAGAAAACCAGCCCCGTCGTGGACACCGACGTCTTGCTCCCAAACAAACAACTTCTTTGCGCACTTTGAGGACATTACAGTGCCACTGACACGGCCCGCTACCAAAACCTGTGGACTCTCCTTCACCACAGCCAACATGAGTAAAACATTTAAACGTGTTAGCCCTCGCAAGGCTGCAGGCCCAGACGGCATCCCTAGCCGCGTCCTCGGAGCATGCGTAGACCAGCTGCCTGGCGTGTTTACGGATATATTCAAATCAATCCCTATCCCAGTCTGCTGTTCCCACATGCTTCAAGAGGTCCACCACTGTTCCTGTTCCCAAGAAAGCTAAGGTAACTGAGCTAAACGACTATCGCCCTGTAGCACTCACTTCCGTCATCATGAAGTGCTTGGAGAGACTAGTCAAGGATCATATCACCTCCCTCTTACCTGACACCCTAGACCCACTCCAATTTTCTTACCGCCCCAATAGGTCCACAGATGACGCAATCGTAATCACACTGTCCTAACCCATCTGGACAAGAGAAATACCTATGTAAGAATGCTGTTCATCGATTACAGCTCAGAATTTAACACCATAGTACCCTCCAAACTCGTCAACAAGCTCGAGACCCTGGGTCTCGACCCCGCCCTGTGCAACTGGGTCCTGTACTTTCTGACGGGCCACCCCAGGTGGTGAGGGTAGGAAACAACATCTCCACCCCACTGATCCTCAACACTGGGGCCCCACAAGGGTGCATTCTCAGCCCTCTCCTGTACTCCCTGTTCACCCATGACTGTGTGGCCATGCATGCCTCCAATTCAATCATCAAGTTTGCAGACGACACTACAGTGGTAGGCTTGATTACCAAGATTGACGAGACGGCCTACAGGGAGGAGGTGAGCACCCTCGGAGTGGGGTGCTCACAAAACTAAGGAGATGATCGTGAACTTCAGGAAACAGCAGAGGGAGCACCCCTCTATCCACATCAACGGGACAATAGCGGAGAGGGTGGAAAGTTTTTTTTAAAGTTCCTCGGCGTACACATCACGGACAAACTGAAATGGTCCACCCACACAGACAGCGTGGT
This sequence comes from Oncorhynchus keta, assembly GCF_023373465.1. Classification (NCBI taxonomy): domain Eukaryota; kingdom Metazoa; phylum Chordata; class Actinopteri; order Salmoniformes; family Salmonidae; genus Oncorhynchus; species Oncorhynchus keta. The sequence continues at coordinate 37,736,968 of NC_068446.1, read as the reverse complement.
GAAGAAATTTGGCTTGTCACCGAAAAACACTCACAAACTTTTACAGGTGCACAATCGAGAGCATCCTGTCGGGCTGTATCACCGCCTGGTACAGCAACTGCTCCACCCACAACCGTAAAGCTCTCCAGAGGGTAGTGAGGTCTGCACAACGCATCACCGGGGTCAAACTACCTGCCCTCCAGGACACCTACACCACCCGATGTCACAGGAAGTTCAAAAAGATCATCAAGGACAACAACCATCCGCGCCACTGCCGGTTCACCCCGCTATCATCCAGAAGGCGAGGTCAGTGCAGGTGCATCAAAGCTGGGACCAAGAGACAGCTTCTTTCGCAAGGCCATCAGACTGTTAAACAGCCATCCCTAACATTGAGCGGCTGCTGCCAACATACTGACTCAAATCTCTATCCACTTTAATAATTTAAAAAATTCATGTAATGGATGCATCACTAGTCACTTTAAACAATGTCACTTTATATAATGTTTACATACCCTACATTACTCATCTCGTATGTATATACTGTACTCTATACCATCTACTGCATCTTGACTATGCCGTTCTGCCATCGCTCATCCATATATTTATATGTACATATTCTTATTAATTCCTTTACACGTGTATGTGTATATATATATATATATATATATATATATATATATAATATATATAAGGTAGTTGTTGTGAAATTGTTAGATTACTTGTTAGATATTACTGCACGGTCGGCACTAGAAGCAAAATTTGAAGTACTCTTTACATTTTGAAGGAAAATTGTCTAATTCACGCACTTAGAGAAAATCCCTTGCCATCCCTACTTCATCTGATCTGGCGGACTCAATAAACACAAATGCTTTGTTTGTAAATTATGTTGGAGTGTGCCCCTGGCTATCTCGTAAATTTTAAAAACAAGAAAATCGTGCTGCCTGGTTTGCTTAATATAAGGAATTTTTTGTAATTACTTTTTGTAATTACATTTTAATTACATTTTACTTTTGATACTTAAGTATATTTAAAACCAAATACTTTTACTTCAGTAGAATTTTACTAGGTGACTTTTACTTTAGTATTTTTCAATGAAGGTAAATGTACTTTTACTCAAGTATGACAATTGGGTACTTTTTCCACCACTGCAGGCTAGTAGGGCTAACGTTAGCAGGCTAAAAAGCTTTGCAAGACGATTTGTAACCACAATAGTTACACTACTGTTCTCTTAGTCTGGGGTCACTTAGAAATGTCCTTGTTTTCCATGAAAACATAGATGAAATTAGTTGCAAAAATGAATAGGAAATATAGTCAAGATATTTACAAGGTTATAAATAATGATTTTTAATTGAAATAATAATTGTGTCCTTCAAACTTTTCTTTCATCAAAGAATCCTCCATTTGCAGCAATTACAGCCTTGCAGACCTTTGGCATTCTAGTTGTCAATTTGTTGAGGTAATCGAAGAGATTTGACCCTCCCACTTTTGAAGCACCTCCCACATCTTAGATTGGCTTGATGGGCACTTTTTGCGTACCATACGGTCAAGCTGCTCCCACAACAGCTCAATAGGGTTGAGATCCGGTGACTGTGCTGGCCACTCCATTATAGACAGAATACCAGCTGACTGCTTATTCCCTAAATAGTTATTGCGTAGTTTTGAGCTGCACTTTGGGTCATTGTCCTATTGTAGGAGGAAATTGGCTCCAATTAAGCGCCGTCCACAGGGTATGGCATGGCGTTACAAAATGGAGTGATAGCCTTCCTTACGAATGTTCCTCTTTGTGACCAGAACACCTCAAACTTAGATTTGTCTGTCTATAACACTTTTTTTCCAATCTTCCTCTTTCCAGTGTTTGTTATTTTGCCCATCTTAATCTTGTCTTTTTATTGGCCAGTCTGAGATATGGCTTTTTCTTTGCAACTCTGCCTATAAGGCCAGCATCCCGGAGTCGCCTCCTCACTGTTGATGTTGAGACTGGTGTTTTGCGGGTACTATTTAATGAAGCTGCCAGTTGAGGACTTGTGAGGTGACTGTTTTTCAAACTTGACACTCTAATGTACTTGTCCTCTTGCTCAGTTGTGCACCAAGGCCTCCCACTCCTCTTTCTATTCTGGTTAGAGCCAGTTTGCGCTGTTCTGTGAAGGGAGTAGTACACAGTGTTGCACGAGATCTTTAGTTTCTTGCCAATTTCTTCCATGGAATAGCCTTCCTTTCTCAGAACAAGAATAGAGTGACAAGTTTCAGAAGAAATGTCTTTGTTTCGGGCCATTTTGAGTCTGTAATCGAACCCACAAAAATGCTGATGCTCATCTAGTCTAAAGAAGGCTAGTTTTATTGCTTCTTTATTCAGAACAACAGTTTTCAGCTGTGCTAACAATTGCAAACACAACGGCCTCTGTACTCATATGTAGATTTTCCATTAAAAAAATCAGTCGTTTCCAGCTTCAATAGTCATTTACAACATTAACAATGTCTACACTGTATTTCTGATCAATTAAATATTTTAATGGACAAAAAAATAGCTTTTCACAAACAAGGACATTTCTAAGTGACCCCAAACTTTTGAACGGTAGTGTATATAGGATGAGCAATGACTAGAATATGTTATATACATATAAAGTGGGTAAAACAGTATGTTAACAGAGCCTCCCGAGTGCTGCAGCGGTCTAAGGAACTGCATCGCAGTGTTGCGGCGTCACTACAACCTGGGGCTTGATCCCAGGCTATGTCACAACCGGCCGTCACGAGATTCCCATAGAGCGGTGCACAATTGGCACAACGTCATCCGGGTTAGGGGAGGGTTTGGCTGGGGGGACTTTTTAATAGTCTGATGGCCAAGAGATGGAAGCCGTTTCAGTCTCTCGGTCCCAGCTTTGATGGACCTGTACTCTCTTCCTTCTAGATGCTAGCGGGGTGAATAAGCAGTGGCTCAGATGGCTGAGATCCTTGATGATCTTTTAGGCCTTCCTGTGATACCGCGTGCTGTAGATGTCCTGGAGGGCAGGCAGTGTGCTCCCAATGATGCTTTGGACTGACCGCACCACCCTCTAGAAAGCCCTGCTGTTGCAGACGATGCAGTTTCCATACCAGGCGGTGATACAGCCCGACGCTCTCAGGGGAAGCTTGTTACCTGCTAAAGTAATCCAGAACTAATCCGCTACTAATCCAGCCACTGTTTGTTTAATGAAACCTCAGTCTGCCATTGCTTGGACAAGCTTCAACATGGACCTCCCTTAGAGACAGGATCCAAATAGTGTGTGTGTGTGTGTGTGTGTGTGTGTGTGTGTGTGTGTGTGTGTGTGTGTGTGTGTGTGTGTGTGTGTGTGTGTGTGTGTGTGTGTGTGTGTGTGTGTGTGTGTGTGTGTGTGTGTGTGTGACCAAAAAATGGAAGAAGATGTGAGCATGCGAGAAAGAGACGAGCAGAATAAATAATGTGATGGAGACAGACTGACCCGTTTGGTATACATGGATTCTCTATTGTTTAATCCTTTATTCCCCCACATCTTGGTAGGAGACAGTGATGTCTGGGGGCATTTGCCCACCTCCACAACTTCGCATCAACAAAACCATTGGCAGTATTTATTTCGAGATGCTCGGAAGGTAAAGCATTTCAGAGAATTTAACAGCCATACAAACATGCTCGCGCACACACTTTCGGGACAAATTTCCCTATTGTCTCTTATGTAAATGTAGTGTGAATAATGCATGCACTTGCAACTTACGTAACAGTGAAATCTCCAAGCAGCCCTGAAGGAACCTTTTCCTGTCTTGTGCATCACAATACATATATACATATGTGCGTACCACATTACTAAATTACTAACACGTAGTTTGATGCTAAACTTTATCTCTAGAAAACAACACCATCTCGCTAATTGTTTTAAATAAAAATTCTTACGTTCTGGCTCTTTATTAGCCATTAGCAAAGACCTAGGGGACATTACTGCTATGTACTTCTTTATCGCTTCACTTGTTGGATTGAAAGTGAAGCAACCCCTTTGTGTTACTCGGGCCCCCTCTGCTGGCTGTTATGTCATTCCAGTCACTCTGTACATGATGTACAGTAAATGCTGGGTTACGGTGTAAGGTGAAGTTGCCCCTAACATTTTCAGCCAACTTACAAGCAAATACTTTTATGAATTGGTTACAAATCAACTTGCAAGGTTACTAGCCAACTAACGGTAGCCCTACCAGCCTGCTAACGTTATGTTAGCACTGCATGAGTCAGCCAGTTGCTATCAACACCTAGCTTACAGCTACTTTAAACTAAACCAAAGTCTTGGAAATACAGAACGCCATCTAACCAGTTATCAAAGATTGTTAACTATATGCAGTTCTTAGCCAGACAGCTAACATTAGCTATTTAGCCAACTAGCTATTAGCCTAGCCAGCCTAGCCAACCACCATGGTTATGGTGGGCAAGCCAGGGCCCAACAACTGGAGACTAGCTAGAAAACTAACACAACTAAAACAACCGCAGATCAAAGCAAAGAAAGAGCAGACTTACAAATTGATGGCTGGGGCCCATCTGATGGTAAAACGTGTAGCTCTTTCCTGCAGTCAATAACCAAAAGTGCACTCTTTGGCCTCATGGGTGGATTGTTATTCATATTTGTCATAATTAATAAAGATTATTACAAAAAAAGACATCCAGTGTTTCTATTTCAAACAGTTTTGTTGTTTCAGTCTTCTGTGATGTATAGAAAGTTTTTAATATTCGAATGCAAACTCAATTGAATAAATTTAAACTATCGGACATAGTACAGTTGTCTTCTTTTTTCTAAGCCCATAACCATGTGTGTGAGGTGTATACTTCTGTTTCAAAGTAGATTTTGTTTAAGACTGACAAGAATCACTCTGTGTGACCCAAGAGAATTCTCTTAATCATAATCACAGTCGTGTATATTCCCCCCAAGCAGACACCTCGATGGTCCTGAATGAACTTAATTGGACTCTATGTAAACTGGAAACCACATCCTGAGGCTGCATTTTTTTGTAGCTGGGGATTTTAACAAGGCTAATCTGAAAACAAGGCTCCCTAAATTTTATCAGCATATCGAATGCGCGACCCAGGCTGGCAAAAGTCTGGATCATTACTACTTCTGCGATGCATATAAGGCCCTCCCCTGCCCTCCTTTTGGAAAATCTGACCATGACTCCATTTTGTTGCTCCCAGCAGAAACTAAAATAAGAAGCACCCATGCTCAGGTCTGTTCAACGCTGGTCCGACCAATCTGATTCCACGCTTCAAGATTGCTTTGGTCACTTGGACTGGGATATGTTCCGCATAGCATCGAACAACAACATTGATGTATACGCTGATTCGGTGAATGCTACGTTTAGCTCAGTTACCTTAGTCGTTTAGCTCAGTTACCTTAGCTATCTTGGGAACAGGAACAATAGTGGTCCTCTTGAAGCATGTGGGAACAGCAGCCTGGGATAGGGATCGATTTGAATATGTCCGTAAACATGCCAGGCAGCTGGTCTGCGCATGCTCCGAGGACGCGGCTAGGGATGCCATCTGGGCCTGCAGCCTTACTCACGTCGGCTGCGGTGAAGGAGAGTCCGCAGGTTTTGGTAGCGGGCCATGTCAGTGGCACTGTATTGTCCTCAAAGCGAGCAAAGAAGTTATTTAGTCTGTCTGGGAGCAAGGCATCCTGGTCAGCGACGGGGCTGGTTTTCTTTTTGTAATCCGTGATTGACTGTAGACCCTGCCACATTCCTCAGTTCCTTGCCTTTGTTCAACCATTTGACCTAGCTTATCAACCCTTACATCAAAGTATTTATTTTAGAAATGTGGGTGAAGCTGTCCCTTAATCTCCCCCTAGCAGTTAAGAGCGTTGGACCAGTAACTGATAGGTTGCTGGTTCGAATCCCTGAGCCATCAAGGTGGAATCTGCCATTCTGCCTTTGAGCAAGGCAGTTAACCCCTAACAACTGCTCCCTGGGCAGCAAAGATGTGGCTGGTAAAAAAAATAGACATCTTACCCGCCAATGCCAAAATCTTACCGCATTTGGTGGGTGGCAGATGTTAATTTTAAGCCCTCCATAGGACTGTGGACACACCAAGCGACACGACAAAGCTTGAGCAGTAGCCGGGTCTTGCCAGGCACATGAAGCAGACTGTGATCCAGAGGGCTCAGTGGTCCAGACAGAATGGGGCCAAGACAGTCGATAGTCCAAGAGTATCCATGTCTGCGGGATACTTCAGGCATGGTGGGTAAATGTATTTATTTTTTTACAAAACATTAGATTTCAAATGTATTAGATTTTCTGTGATTTCCTAGCCTGGCTGACAGGACCCACGTGACTCACAGTGCAGGTAGAGCTGTGACCACACTGGTCTGGAAAGGAGGCTGATTGTGAAGGCAATAATCGCTAAAAAATTGTTGCGACAGGGTTTGATTGGTTCTCACAAATGTTTTTTGAGACATTGTTTGGATTTGAAAATCCAAACATTGTTATAGAAAGGGGCGGCGCTGTAGGTGTTCGAGTGTGAAAGACACAGAGGAGAGCCTATAACCAGTAAAAGCACAGCCCACTTCATTAGCAACACATTGTGCTGACAACATCGAAGAGCCGTTCCAGATTGAGGTCAAGAGGGCTTTGAGAGTTAGGTGTTAAACTGTTAGCCAGATTAATGATTACCTGCAATGGAAAAGATGTTTGTCTGGGTATAACATAACAGAATCTTAAGTCATTTGCTGCTTAGAAACAGCATTGGCTGTGGATACGGGGGGAAGATGTGGATCTTAGCAAGTGTCATACATTTTTGTGGATATGTATGTAAATGTTGTCATTTTATGTCAATGTATGCTTTTGTTTGTACAAGCAAAATATTACAAAGAAAGTAATTGTCTGCTTTACTACGGATTGTTCAGGACTTCTACATTTTAAACATCGGACTGCTCAGGGAAACTTGGTCTTCAAGGACTAACTTTGTTTTGCAGGCCCAAGGTCTTCTCTTGGAAGTGCAGGTAAAGTTAGAAATTACCCTGCTGGTGGTACATCAGATACTCATTCAGTTTTAACCTGAAACAAGCAAGTTATTCTTCTCTCCAGATACACAAGGTGACATCTTTTTAACATTTCTACCAATGGGCCTCCTAACACCAGTCTACAGGATAGGCAGGTAGACATTCCGACCCAGCTTCAATGAGACCAGAAAGTCCTTCATTGACTTGCAGCCTGTACATTTACAGTGGATTGGCATTGGGAGATTGATGGGGAAATTAGATGGCATTTTGTAAACCTTGAATGAATGGAACAGCATTCCTAAATCTGTTACGCATAACTGCACACTCCAAGACATTAGGTAGGTTTCCATCCAATCTGCGACATATTTTCATATGCATATTTTTTTATATTCACAACACAATATGAGCATTTGTGCCAGATGTTTCCAACAAACTGACTTTTTGCGGATTAAAGGCTGTGTGTGATGACATAGTGCACATAAACATAACTTTTGCAGTGAAATTCCCATGTGCCAAATAAGAAAATGCAAGTAAAATGGGTTTATCGCATTTTCAATTGTGCTGATGGTTTTGTCATAACTGTTGCATTATATAGAAAATGTGCCCACTCTGGTCTTGTCACATGCACTCTAGCCAACAGCTAGCTGTCACGCCCTGACCTTAGTTATCTTTGTTTTCTTTATTATTTTGGTTAGGTCAGGGTGTGACACAGGTGGTTTGTTTAGTTTTTGTATTGTCTCTGGGTTTTTGTATGTCTAGGGGTTTATCTAGTCTAGGTGTTTATATGTCTATGGTTGCCTAGATTGGTTCTCAATCAGAGGCAGCTGTTTATCGTTGTCTCTAATTGGGGACCACATTTAGGTAGCATTATTCCTTGGGTATTTTGTGGGTTCTTATTCTATGTTTAGTTGCCCGTTCTGCACTAGCCATATAGCTTCACGGTTAATTTTGTATAGTTTTGTTCAGTGTTCTCACTTTCATTAAAGCGTTATGTACGCTTACCACGCTCCGTCTTGGTCTCCTTTATACGACGAACGTGACACTAGCAGATACAGTGCAGGTAGGCTACCTACATTAAGAGATTATTATGGATAAGAACAATATTTGTCAAACTGCAGCCAAGCATCAATCATAATGTCACCAGAATCATTATTGGAAAGCACCATCAAGCTCATCACCTTGAAGTTCATCATCATTTATTTAATCTGTAGTCTAATAAACTGCAAGCTTTCCCGAGTCGTAGTGGGAGGACCACACATGTGATCACATGACTCCCAAGTTTACTTCCATATGATGGTTATTATATCAATATTTGCACATAAAGGAGTTTCCACCTCCATTTCTCCACAAAAAGATCCCACCATGCCGATCGAACAAATTGTAAGCATTTATAAAATTGTACCGGCATTTAGTGTTACTATCAGCCTGGTCGTGATTTCATGCGTCAGGTAATTCATCCACATGAAATGGTTGGATGGAAACGTGGTTAGTGTTGTGTAAATGAACCTATGAGCCCCAGCCCCAAATAAATGGAAGATGTAAGCATCAAACAGGGATTGGGTGTTGATTCATGTAAATGGCTATAAAATATACAAAATAAATTGTATGTGATGGCATTGTCAGTGTGCCTCCAGGCTTTGCACAAGTCCTCATATTCTGAAATCAAATCATTTCTCTTAACAGGTTGGGACCAACATGGATGAGTACCTGCACCAGGCGGAGGTGACGAGACACCACCCATTTGTGTTGGCTCTTGGAGAATGCTGACATTTTGTTTACAGTAATTAGTGGACTGGCATTGGAGCAAGGTACACTGCTTGGGGCACTGGATGTGTGATTCAAGTCCTATTATGTGTTTTGATATCAACTTTCCCACTGTGACCAGCATGGGAACTCCTGAAGACCACAATGTATCAGCTGCCAGGAATATAATTTTTCACTGAACAATAGTGGATAAGTATCTGCTCTTGTATGTACTGTGAGAAGTGACCGGAGGAAGCATTTTGGCCCACACCCCCTTTAGTCTGTTTGGACTGTTTGGGTCATGAAATAATATACATGAATTCTAATAATCAATCCCATCTGATGAAATCATATCTTGTGAGAATTTGAAGTTGGAAGTTTACATACACCTTAGCCAAATACATTTAAACTCATGTTTTTCACAATTCCTGACACTTATTTCCTAGAAAAAATTCCCTGTCTTAGGTCAGTTAGGATCACCGCTTTATTTTAAGAATGTGAAATGTCAGAATAATAGTAGAGAATTATTTATTTCATCACATTCCCTGTGGGTCAGAAGTTTACATACACTCAATTAGTATTTGGTAGCATTGCCTTTCGATTGTTTAACTTGGGTCAAACATTTCGGGTAGCCGTCCACAAGCTTCCCACAATAAGTTGGGTGAATTTTGGCCCATTTCCTCCTGACAGAGTTGGTGTAACTTGCTCGCATACGCTTTTCCAGTTCTGCCCACACATTTTCTATAGGATTGAGGTCAGGGCTTTGTGATGGCCACTCCATTACCTTGACTTTGTTGTCCTTAAGCCATTTTGCCACAACTTTGGAAGTATGCTTGGGGTCATTGTCCATTTGTAAGACCCATTTGCTACCAAGCTATAACTGATGTCTTAAGATGTTGCTTCAATATATCCACAAAATTATCCGTCCTCATGATGCCATCTATTTTGTGAAGTTCACCAGTCCCTCCTGCAGCAAAGCACCCCCAAAACATGATGCTGCCACCCCTGTGCTTCACGGTTGGGATGGTGTTCTTTGGCTTGCAAGCCTCTCCCTTTTTCCTGACAAAACAATGGTCATTATGGCCAAACAGTTTGATTTTTGTTTCATCAGACCAGAGGACATTTCTCCAAAAAGTATGATCTTTGTCCCCATGTGCAGTTCCAAACCGTAGTCTGGCTTTTTATGGCGGTTTTGGAGCAGTGGCTTCTTCCTTGCTGAGCGGCCTTTTAGGTTATGTCGATATAGGACTCCTTTTACTGTGGATATAGATACTTTTGTACCTGTTTCCTCCAGCATCTTCACAAGGTCCTTTGCTGCTGTTCTGGAATTGATTTGCTCTTTTTGCACCAAAAATACATTAATCTCTAGGAGACGGAACGAGTCTCCTTCCTGAGCGGTATGATGGCTGTGTGGTCCCATGGTGTTTATACTTGCGTACTATTGTTTGTACAGATGAACGTGGTACCTTCAGGTGTTTGGAAATTTCTCCCAAGGATGAACCAGACGTGTGGAGGTCTACAATTTTATTTTCTGAGGTCTTTGCTGATTTATTTTTATTTTTCCCATGATGTCAAGCGAAGAGGCACTGAGTTTGAAGGTAGGCCTTGGAAAACTTCCACAGGTACACATCCAATTGACTCAAATGATGTCAATTAGCCTATCAGAAGCTTCTAAAGCCATGACAATTTTCTGGCATTTTCCAAGCTGTTTAAAGGCACATAATATGTCTGTTAACAAATGTTGGAAAAATGACTTGTGTCATGCACAAAGTAGATGTCCTAGCCGACTTTCCAAAACAATAGTTTGTTAACAAAACATTTGTTGAGTGGGTGAATAACATGTAAACTTCCGACTGTATTTAGACAATAGGGCTTTGTCCAATGTGCTATTTAAATGTTTTATATATTAATGTACATTCCCTGACGTGATGTATGTTCTGAAATGCAGGCAATAAATATATCATTTAAATTCAACATTGTGTGTGGGGGGGAAGGTAGTGAAGGCAAAAATATGCAAGAAATTTTTTAAATTAGGACGACACTGAAAATAAGCCAAGGATTACATAACCCAGTAATATAGTATAATTTACCCAGCTGTTGGGTCAAGCACACAACCCAAGACGCTGGATAAGAATCAAAACCCAACCTCACTGGGTTCAATTAACCCAATGCTGTTTGTCCAACAGAGGCCCAGTGCTGGGTTGTCGAAATGACCCAAATTGGGTTATTTTTAACCCAGCATTTTTTAGAGTAACAAATCATTTTTGAAAAATAATATTATTAGGCATAACTCAAAATAGATTTTTTCAGTTTGTGAATGCATTCAACAAGCTTTGGATGAAGGACTTCCACAGGGCTGCTATTTCCAAAGTTCCTTCAAAAAGGCAATAGTTCTGAACTGGGTTTGATTTGGTTTTTGTTGTTTGAATTATTACAATTGTTTTAATTACCTTTTCAAACCTCCATTGGTTAGTCTATTGTTCAGTTATCACTTGGCTCATGTAAATAATGATGTAGATGTCCCGTTAAACATCCTAAGGTCAACATGCCCATACTGTTCACATTTCTCATGTAAATGCTGTAGCTACATAAAAAGATTAAATAATTTATTTGGGAAATATCTAAACTCCTTTGCAAGTGAAAATATGAGCTAGCGGCAAATTGGCCAAAGGTTTGTCACAACTGTTTGCCAGAAACCTGTTTTTGTCGGTAAGGGACGTATAACGCCCCAACCAAAAACATGTTTTTGCTTTGTCATTATGGGGTATTTTGTGTAGATTCTTTAAATGTTATCCATTTTAGAATAAGGCTGTAACGTAACAAAATGTGTAAAAAGTCAAGGGGTCTGCATACTTTCCGAATGGACTGTATACATCCAAAATCATACCTTGTGGAATGCCACATGTGATGTGTATTTTCTCTGAGTTACGTTCACCAAGGGTGACAAGCTCTCGGCTGGTTAAATACTGGACCGGAGAGGCCAATCCACCTCTCCAGACTGTTCAGAAGAACATCATGATTAACAGTGTCGAATGCAGCACTTAAATACAAAAGTACAATGACAGAGAGCTGTTTGGTATCTGTGTTGGCTCTAAGATCATTTACCATTTTAACTAAGGCGGTCTCTGCTGTGGTGGGCCCGAAAGCCAGATTGTACCTTTTTTTTTAAATACAGTTGCCACTTAATCATTTAGATGTTTTAAAAACCAATTTCTCCAGAATTTTAGTTAAGAATGGAAAGTTGGAGATTGTCCAAACCATTTTTAATATTTGAAGAATTTTGATCACTTTTCTTTAGAAGGGGTTTCACCATAGCAGGTTTTAGTGCAGTGGGGAAAGTACCTGTGAACAGGAAGTGATGAACAATAACTTGCATTTCAGATATGCAATTAAAAACTGTTTTGAAGAAGGTGGTGGGGGTAGGATCGAGAAGGCAGGTAGAAGGTGGTGGGGGTAGGATCGAGAAGGCAGGTGGTGGGGGTAGGATCGAGAAGGCAGGTAGAAGGTGGTGGGGGTAGGATCGAGAAGGCAGGTAGAAGGTGGTGGGGGTAGGATCGAGAAGGCAGGTAGAAGGTGGTGGGGGTAGGATCGAGAAGGCAGGTAGAAGGTGGTGGGGGTAGGATCGAGAAGGCAGGTAGAAGGTGGTGGGGGTAGGATCGAGAAGGCAGGTAGAAGGTGGTGGGGGTAGGATCGAGAAGGCAGGTAGAAGGTGGTGGGGGTAGGATCGAGAAGGCAGGTAGAAGGTGGTGGGGGTAGGATCGAGAAGGCAGGTAGAAGGTGGTGGGGGTAGGATCGAGAAGGCAGGTAGAAGGTGGTGGGGGTAGGATCTAGAAGGCAGGTAGAAGGCTTAAGTTGTTATATCACTTTCCTGAGCATGTCTGTGTCAACCAAGTCAAATAAATCCATAGTGCCTTTTGCATGGTAGGCTAGAGCACATATCATCCAACTTCTCATCAGGTCTTGCTAGACTGATACCCAGCCTAATGTTTTATCTTTGAAATTTTCCGCAAACTCATCACATTTAGATGTGGAGGAAAGTTCACATAGGTTTGCAGGGGTAGGATTTATCAGGCCATCATTGGTCGAGAATAATTATTTGGATTATTAGTGATCAAGTTAGAAAAATGAGCCCGTCTGACATTTGTAATTGCCTTGTTATATATGCCAAGTTGCTCTCTCAGAATATCATAATGGACCCTGCAACTGACTTTCTCCCCTTCCTCTCTGCCTTTCTGCAATTTCTCTTTAATTGATTAGTTTCCTCACTCATCCGCATCCTCACTCTGTTTGGATGTGGCCTTTATCAACTTTACTGGAGCTATGGCATCAATGGCTGCCCTTCATTTGCTATTAAAGTTAACTCAACTAAATCATCACAAGAGGAAGGCAGATAAGGTGATGGAGTATTGTTCATACGCTCAATAAAATCTGTAGCAACTTCAGAGGTAAGATATAATTTCTTAATGTGTTCAGTATTACACATTGTTATGGGCAACAAGGTAGTGAAAAATACACAATGGTGTTGAAATAACGCAACATCAACAATAGAGAAAATGCCAATAGAAAACCCCTTGGTAATAATCAGGACCAGAGTATGACTGCGGTTATGGGTGGGCCCAGCAACATGTTGGGTAAAGTCCATAGAGCTCAAAAGATACAGAAATTCAATGACCTCTTTGTCCACATGAATATTAAAATCACCCAGCACAATGATTTTTATCATTATTCTCAAGGACAATAGTTCAGAGAAATCAGTATATAAAGTGGTGGCTGATATTTAAACAGTATAGCATGATGCTCAAAAGATCCAAAGTTGCCAAATTACAGCTGAGAGCATTAGTAAAAATAGAGGCCTTTCCCCCCACCCTTTTCCCCTTCTCTAATAGAGTATGAAAAGCTGTGGGGGGGGAGACTTCAATAAGAGCGACGCTACAGTTAAAGACCGTGAGAAACATGCAATCAACTTTGCGATCAGTAATGAGGTCATTCACGAAAAAGGTTTTACAAGTGATTGCTCTAACATTTAAAAGTGCCATATTCAATGAGTGTGGGCACTCTGGTATCTGCCAATGGAATAACAACCAAATTATTAACATTACAACCACGTTTTCTGACAGTCTCCAATCGATCAGAATGGTAGGGTGACAATTTGTATAAACTCACTAGAAGGCGGAGTTAAAGGAACATAAATTAGGTTATGTACAATAACCATAGTGCCATTTCTATAGGAGTTCATGTGGTTTCCAAGTCCTCTGTTGCTTATTCTTACAGGGAGAACTGGAGCACTCCAAGATCCTGTCTGTCAGTCTCTAAAACAGTTTGCGATGTTACTGGAAATAATCCTGGATCTCTTTTAAAAAGTGATGTTTGCTCCCACAGCAAACCAAAGACATTCCTGTCCTTGCAAAGTTTCTTCAGGTATTTCATTTAGGGCAAAGAGTCGTCTGAAACGTTCCGAACCCCTTCGGTAGCATGGGAAGGGGCCAGAGCTAATTATCATCTTCCCTGTGCAAGTGAGAGTTTAAAAAAAATGTTGTAGTCCTCCCTCAGTTCTGGAAGGTCGCCTAAAACTAAGGTTGTTAAAATTTCCGTGAGTGACGAACCGTAGGCAGGAGAAAGTTGATGTCATGGACACAGGCTCCTGGGTGACAGTGGACCTTAGTCGGCAGGCCAAAATCTCTCACCATCGAGCTGCCCACAATGATGGTGCTAATGATGGAATCTGATAGGGGGGAAACCTGGTGGCTGTGGAGGAGGGTGCCACTAGGCGGCCGCCAGCTGTTGGTATACACCCAGTATCCGTGTTGACTCCCGGGGCTGGTAGGACTGTCTCAAGCGGGGCAAAGCTGTTTGATAGCTGGATTGGATCTTCTCGGATAGATGGGAGGCCAGACTGCCTCTCCGACCTCCTACACCTTGCGAGTGTCCAGTCTCCCATGGGGCCGCGGAGCTGAGCTTAACATCTGTCCGTTGGATTGGGACAGATCAACGCTGCCCAACTCATCAACAGCTTTGCTTTAGGAGGCATTTAAAACTCAGATTTGGTTTGCCTGGATTACAGCAAGGTCAAAACATTATTTTTGAATCATGAATCTCTGATTCAGAGGGGTTGAGTTAAATGCAGAAGACACATTTCAGTTGAATGCATTCAGTTGTACAACTGACTAGGTATCCCCTTTCCTTTACACATTTTCAAGCATAGTGGTGGCTGCATCATGTTATAGGTATGCTTGTAATTGTTAAGGACTGGGGAGATTTTCAGGATAAAAAAATAAACATAATGGAGCTAATTACAGGCAAAATCCTAGAGCACCAACTGGTTCAGTCTGCTTTCCACACTAGGAGATGGATTCACCTTTCAGCAGAACGATAAAATAAAACAAAGCCAAATCTACACTGTTGCTTAGCAAGAAAACAGTGAATGTTCCTGAGTGACTGAGTTACAGTTTTTACTTAAATCTGCTTGGAAATCTATGGCAAGACCTGAAAATGGTTGCCGAGCAATGATCAACAACCAATTTAACAGAGTTTAAGAATTGTGAAAACAATAAGGGGCAAATGTTGCACAATCCAGTGGTGGGAGGCTGTTTGAGACTTACCAATAAACACTTCCAAAGGTGCTTCTACAAAGTATTGACTCAGGGCTGTTTGAGACTTACCCATAAAGACTTCCAAAGGTGCTTCTACAAAGTATTGACTCAGGGCTGTTTGAGACTTACCCATAAAGACTTCCAAAGGTGCTTCTACAAAGTATTGACTCAGGGCTGTTTGAGACTTACCCATAAAGACTTCCAAAGGTGCTTCTACAAAGTATTGACTCAGGGCTGTTTGAGACTTACCCATAAAGACTTCCAAAGGTGCTTCTACAAAGTATTGACTCAGGGCTGTTTGAGACTTACCCATAAAGACTTCCAAAGGTGCTTCTACAAAGTATTGACTCAGGGCTGTTTGAGACTTACCCATAAAGACTTCCAAAGGTGCTTCTACAAAGTATTGACTCAGGGCTGTTTGAGACTTACCCATAAACACTTCCAAAGGTGCTTCTACAAAGTATTGACTCAGGGCTGTTTGAGACTTACCCATAAACACTTCCAAAGGTGCTTCTACAAAGTATTGACTCAGGGCTGTTTGAGACTTACCCATAAACACTTCCAAAGGTGCTTCTACAAAGTATTGACTCAGGGCTGTTTGAGACTTACCCATAAACACTTCTAAAGGTGCTTCTACAAAGTATTGACTCAGGGCTGTTTGAGACTTACCCATAAACACTTCCAAATGTGCTTCTACAAAGTATTGACTCAGGGCTGTTTGATACTTACCCATAAACACTTCCAAAGGTGCTTCTACAAAGTATTGACTCAGGGCTGTTTGAGACTTACCCATAAACACTTCCAAAGGTGCTTCTACAAAGTATTGACTCAGGGCTGTTTGAGACTTACCCATAAAGACTTCCAAAGGTGCTTCTACAAAGTATTGACTCAGGGCTGTTTGAGACTTACCCATAAAGACTTCCAAAGGTGCTTCTACAAAGTATTGACTCAGGGCTGTTTGAGACTTACCCATAAACACTTCCAAAGGTGCTTCTACAAAGTATCGACTCAGGGCTGTTTGAGACTTACCCATAAAGACTTCCAAAGGTGCTTCTACAAAGTATTGACTCAGGGCTGTTTGAGACTTACCCATAAAGACTTCCAAAGGTGCTTCTACAAAGTATTGACTCGGGGCTGTTTGAGACTTACCCATAAACACTTCCAAAGGTGCTTCTACAAAGTATTGACTCAGGGCTGTTTGAGACTTACCCATAAACACTTCCAAATGTGCTTCTACAAAGTATTGACTCAGGGCTGTTTGATACTTACCCATAAACACTTCCAAAGGTGCTTCTACAAAGTATTGACTCAGGGCTGTTTGAGACTTACCCATAAAGACTTCCAAAGGTGCTTCTACAAAGTATTGACTCAGGGCTGTTTGAGACTTACCCATAAAGACTTCCAAAGGTGCTTCTACAAAGTATTGACTCAGGGCTGTTTGAGACTTACCCATAAACACTTCCAAAGGTGCTTCTACAAAGTATCGACTCAGGGCTGTGAATACTTACAGTACCAGTCAAACGTTTGGACACACCTACTCATTCAAGGGTTTGTCTTTATTTTGACAATTTTCTACAATATAGAATAATAGTGAAGACATCAAAACTATGAAATACACATATGGGATCAGGTAGCAAACAAAAAAGTGTTAAATCAAATATATTTTAGATTCTTCAAAGTAGCCACCCTTTGCCTTGATGACAGCTTTGCATACTCTTGACATTCTCTCAACCAGCTTCACCTGGAATGCTTTTCCAACAGTCTTGGAGGAGTTCCAACATATGCTGAGCACTTGGCTACTTTTCCTTCACTCTGCATTCCAACTCATCTCAAAGTATCTCAATTGGGTTGAGGTCAGTTGATTGTGGAGGCCAGGTCATCTGATGCAGCACTCCATTACTCTCCTTCTTTGTCAACTATTTCATTGTTTTGATGTCTTCACTATTATTCTACAATGTAGAAAATAGTCAAAATAAAGAAAACCACTTGAATGAGTAGGTATGTCCAAACTGTTGACTGGCACTGTATGTCAATTAGATAATCCTGTACTTAATTTTCAATAAATTTGCAAACATTTCGAAACACGTTTTCACTTTGTTATTATGGGGTATTGTGTGTCCATTCTTGGGCTATCTTCCACCTAGCCGCGTTCTGTTAGGAACAAATGGATCCAAGCCTGCGGACACCTTTACTGAATTGGCACATCACAGGCCCAAATACATCCTAAAAATCTGTTTTCTTTCCCCCTATAAAAACCTTGTATCAAATAAAACATTATATAAATGATTAATATAATTATTCACCTTTAGAATGCTTTACAAATATTGTTTCAAACAGAGGGTTCATGACATGAAGGATTATTTGTCTTTTACTGTTCTAATGTATTGGGAAGCTATGCGTAATTGTAAAAAATTATACATCTCATTCCCATAAATTCTCATAACATTAGCGTTGGCTCCCTCTGACCGACACAGACAAACCATATACCATACAACTCACAAGGCCCAGGCGCTTCTCTTGGTACAACTTGTGTCCATATGATATTTATTGCAAATGTTCTTGTATTTTAGATTTTAAGACGTCTAGGCGGTGAATGTAAAGTCCTACAGAGACGATCCCCACCTGCTTATAGATGTCCACAATCTTCCTCGTGCCAAGAAACGGAAAGTAACTGAACTGAATGACTACCGACCCGTAGTACTCACGTCCATCATCATGAAGTGATTCGAGAGGCTAGTCAAATACTACATCACCTCCTCCCTCCCTGACACACTCATACCTCTCCAATTTGCCTACCGCCCTGACAGATCCACGGATGATGCAATCGCCATTGCACTACACACTGCCCTCACCCACCTGGACAAAGGGAATGCATATGTGAGGATGCTGTTCATCAACTACAGCTTGGACCTCAATACCATAGTGCCCTCTAAGCTCACCACAAAGCTCCCAGGGGATGAAGGTAGACAACATTACCTCCTCAACACTGATTCTCAACACGGGGAGGTAGGCAGCCAGGTAAACAACTTCTCCCTCTACGTCAGCAAAACAAAGGTGCTGATTGTGGACTTCAGGAGGATCTAGGCTGGGCACGCCCCCATCCTCATCAACGGGGCTGCTTTGGAGATGGTCAAAAACGTAAAGTTCCTCTGTGTACACATCTCAGAGGAGCAGAAATGGTTTATCATTACCAGAGTTGTTAATATGTATCTTTTTATTTTTTTTTATTATAAATGTTTTTATTTTACTGCATTGTTGGAGCTCGGAGCTCTATAATTTCACTGTACTCTGTAATTACATCTGCAACCTTTTACATGTGACTATTAAACTAATTTATATTGATTTATTTTACCTTTATTTAACTAGTCAGTTAAGAACAAATTCTTATTTTCAATGACGGCCGAGGAACAGTGGGTTAACTGCCTATTCAGGGGCAGAACGACAGATTTGTACCTTGTCAGCTCAGGGGTTTGAACTTGAAACCTTCCGGTTAGCAGTCCAACACTCTAACCACTATATATATAATAAAAACAACATGTTTTTGGATTGCCCCGGTCGAGACGCATTTAATGGTACCAGTTCAATTTACTTCTTCTTCTGTGGATTTTTTATGGCGGTTGGCAACCAACTTTAATGTGCATTACTTCCACCAAATGGACTGGAGTGTGGACCAGATACAGGGAAGGTCTAAATCCTACCCAATATTCTCATCTCCCTAAGGAAACTAAATACATAATTAAATACTACATCCCCTGAAGCTTTCCCCAGCAGGTCACTTAATCTTGGCTCTTCAACCACATGACTCCTCAAATCTAATAACAATCACACCCTTTCTCACATATTTCTGCTACTGAAATAGAACATGTTCCACTGTCTCCATCTCCTCCTGACTATGATCACACCTCCCAGTCGGATGGTTCACACCAATTTCAATGTACTATTGAGCCTTGTGTGTCCCAGTCTCAGCCTTGTGATTACAATTTCCTCCCTTCTCTCTCGGCCTGTCGACCTCCCTGTTCCACCTTTCCCTGAATCTTATACAGGTGTCTTCCCTTTCCCTCCCTGCCCCAGCATTCCCTGACTCTTATACAGGTGTCTTCCCTTTCCCTCCCTGCCCCAGCTTTCCCTGAATCTTATACAGGTGTCCTCCCTTTCCCTCCCTGCCCCAGCTTTCCCTGAATCTTATACAGGTGTCTTCCCTTTCCCTCCCTGTTCCAGCTTTCCCTGAATCTTATACAGGTGTCTTCCCTTTCCCTCCCTGCCCCAGCTTTCCCTGAATCTTATACAGGTGTCCTCCCTTTCCCTCCCTGCCCCAGCTTTCCCTGAATCTTATACAGGTGTCTTCCCTTTCCCTCCCTGCCCCAGCTTTCCCTGAATCTTATACAGGTGTCCTCCCTTTCCCTCCCTGCCCCAGCTTTCCCTGAATCTTATACAGGTGTCTTCCCTTTCCCTCCCTGCCCCAGCTTTCCCTGAATCTTATACAGGTGTCTTCCCTTTCCCTCCCTGCCCCAGCTTTCCCTGAATCTTATACAGGTGTCTTCCCTTTCCCTCCCTGTTCCAGCTTTCCCTGAATCTTATACAGGTGTCTTCCCTTTCCCTCCCTGCCCCAGCTTTCCCTGAATCTTATACAGGTGTCCTCCCTTTCCCTCCCTGCCCCAGCTTTCCCTGAATCTTATACAGGTGTCCTCCCTTTCCCTCCCTGCCCCAGCTTTCCCTGACTCTTATACAGGTGTCTTCCCTTTCCCTCCCTGCCCCAGCTTTCCCTGAATCTTATACAGGTGTCCTCCCTTTCCCTCCCTGCCCCAGCTTTCCCTGAATCTTATACAGGTGTCTTCCCTTTCCCTCCCTGTTCCAGCTTTCCCTGAATCCTATACAGGTGTCTTCCCTTTCCCTCCCTGCCCCAGCTTTCCCTGAATCTTATACAGGTGTCCTCCCTTTCCCTCCCTGCCCCAGCTTTCCCTGAATCTTATACAGGTGTCCTCCCTTTCCCTCCCTGCCCCAGCTTTCCCTGACTCTTATACAGGTGTCTTCCCTTTCCCTCCCTGCCCCAGCTTTCCCTGAATCTTATACAGGTGTCCTCCCTTTCCCTCCCTGCCCCAGCTTTCCCTGAATCTTATACAGGTGTCTTCCCTTTCCCTCCCTGCCCCAGCTTTCCCTGAATCTTATACAGGTGTCCTCCCTTTCCCTCCCTGCCCCAGCTTTCCCTGAATCTTATACAGGTGTCTTCCCTTTCCCTCCCTGTTCCAGCTTTCCCAGAATCTTATACAGGTGTCTTCCCTTTCCCTCCCTGCCCCAGCTTTCCCTGAATCTTATACAGGTGTCTTCCCTTTCCCTCCCTGTTCCAGCTTTCCCTGAATCTTATACAGGTGTCTTCCCTTTCCCTCCCTGCCCCAGCTTTCCCTGAATCTTATACAGGTGTCTTCCCTTTCCCTCCCTGTTCCAGCTTTCCCTGAATCTTATACAGGTGTCTTCCCTTTCCCTCCCTGTTCCAGCTTTCCCAGAATCTTATACAGGTGTCTTCCCTTTCCCTCCCTGCCCCAGCTTTCCCTGAATCTTATACAGGTGTCTTCCCTTTCCCTCCCTGCCCCAGCTTTCCCTGAATCTTATACAGGTGTCTTCCCTTTCCCTCCCTGTTCCAGCTTTCCCAGAATCTTATACAGGTGTCTTCCCTTTCCCTCCCTGCCCCAGCTTTCCCTGAATCTTATACAGGTGTCTTCCCTTTCCCACAACTCTTGTTTTTAACCACTGTTTTTATAAACCCCTTGGCTTCTGCTTTGCTGATGGACAATTCCATCTCAACATTAGGATGTTTAAGAGCCTGCTCGGCGATGACATCCACCTCCTCATTCCCCTCTACTCCCACATGAGCTGATATTCATCACAAATACCCCATCTATCACCAAATACAAACACTGCAAAACCTCATACAATACATCCTGTCTGCTCCAAAACACAAAATAAATTAAGCACATCAGTGCTGCACAGGAGTCAGAGCAGATAACTACTCTGTCTGGCCTCACCTCCTCCACCCACTCTGCAGCCAAGAGTTTGACCATCAACGCCATTGTGTAAACAGATAAATGATCTGTTGCTCTTTTTGCCACTTCCACCTTAAACTCAGCAACACTAAAAGCTGCTCCTGTCCTTCCTGTTTTAGGGTCCTTAGATCCATCTGTGAATACTCAAGAAAGCATAGTATTATTGTCTTCTTAAAGTTCACTTACAACTGAATCTAGTCCTTCCTCAACAGCTCGTACCCTCTCACGTACCCTAGATCTATTACTGGCTGAGGGAGCAACCGAGGTGAGATAACAGAAAGCAGTTCACCTTATCTCGCACGAAAGTTTGTTGCTGTCGACATCACATGAGCCTCTCTGAGCCAATGGCAATTTAGCAGGCACGCTTCTGAAACTAGGCAGTGTAGTACCACTTAGATCCACTGGATGGCAGTATAATGCACCCCATTGGAAGAACAGCAGCGAGCTGTGTCAAATGTATGGTTTCTAGTAATACAATAAAAAAAGTACAGGTGTAGTTTTTTTTAATCGATAAACAAAGTTTAAACAGCCTAGTGCCCGCCATACATTTTTTTGTCAGCTCGATACTGACTCGTAACTCAAAATCATGTATTAACAGTGACTCGCCTTTGTGATGTTCTGTGTTTTCATTTCAACAAACTCACCAGTGTTTTTTTATATAACATTTTTCTATATAAATTAGCATATCTATTTATGGTCAAAGATGATCTACTTGATATGTTGGCATATCGATGTTATTATATTATTTTATACACATCTCCCCCCTAGCAACAAGGGTTTCTTGTCAGTCTCCTTTTTTTGCGGCAGTAATCGTCTGATTTATAAATAGATTCAAGGAGCTGTCATCATTAAGTAACATAGTAGATAGGAAGCATTGAATATTTTACATTCATGCCCTTCGAAATTAATTTTGTAACTTAGTCCCAAAAGCATTTACCTGCAGGGCACTCCCACGTCATATGAATGAATGTGCTTATCTGATTTGGAGGACACAGTCTGTGAACAAATGTCCAATGGTTCAGATTATGGGATGTCAAGGTAATGTTTTTTACCTTGGTATCCCATAATCTGTTCAAATTAAAGGGTTGTTCATATTCGCTTAGATTTGTGGACCATACTATTTTAATGTCTCGCTCAGAATATGAGCTTTCCAATAGTTGTTTACATATTATAGAGATCAGTCCTGTTGGGAGCCCAGATAAGTTATTTATAAATCCCATCATTGGATGGTTCTGTAGTTGGGGTTCCCAGCATAGATACATTGTAAATATATAAAAAGGAGTTGCCTGATAATGTGTGTCTTTCAAATCTTGGAATATTCTAAAACCATTAGTCCATGACATCGTCAAGGTTACGGATTCCACATTTAGACCATTTGAGGGATGCAAAAGGCTGCCCTTCAGATCACAAGACATTATTGGTAAATATTGGAGTACGGACATGTAATTTTGATTCCCAGTTACATTGTTTATCAATTTATCACCAAATAGAGATTGTGTCAACAGTAATTAAACCAAAGCATAGTGAGCAATAAGAGGACCAAAGCATAATGTACATTGTTTAAGGGATATATCAGTGAAGACCACCTCATCCAGGGCAATAGGAGACACCATATTTCTCTCTATACTCCGCCAGTGGGGCGGAAGAATCTCGTCTAAACCAGTTTAGGACTCCTACGTCTTTCCGTCTTTATACGTTTGTTCATTTTATTCAGAATCGCTCATTTGCCATATTCATTTTGAAACACTGTATTTCACCCAAATAGCCAGAAGAGGGAGACAAGGGAGGCATTGAACTACAGAAATGCAGCCGTGGCAATATATTCATTGACAATAGATAAACTACCAGTTAAATATTATTTGTCAATAATAAATATGTAGCTATACGCTTTATCGATACTTAGTAAGTTCATAGAATAAGTTGATTAATACATTGTTGTTGGTTGTGGTGCAGAAGAGCAGCACGAAAATGTTCCCTCTACAGGTGGCTAAGGACTTGGCCACCGCCATGTAGATGCAATTAGTCTTTTCCCCCTGCCCCGCTACAAAGTTTCTCCCTGCAGGCTGTCACTGAGTCTGAAGTGCTAAAGGAACTCCTGAAACTTGACCCCAAAAACCATCTGGATCAGATGGTTTAGACTCTTTCTTCTTTAAGATTGGTGCCCCTATCATCGCCAAGCGTATTCTCTGACCTTTTTAACCTGTCTTTCCTTTCTGGGGTGGTTCCGATTGCATTGAAGGCAGCCACAGTCTGTCCTTTATTTAATGGGGGAGATCAAGCTGATCCTAACTCTTATAGGCCTTTTTCTATTTTACCCTGTTTATCAAAAGTGTTGGAAAAACTTGTCAACAATCAACTGACTGGCTTTCTTGATGTCTCTAGTATTTTCTCTGGTATGCAATCTGATTTCTGCTCAGGTTATGGACGTGTCACTGCAACCTTAAAAGTCCTCAATGATGTCACCATTGCCCTTAATCTATTTTTATTGACTTGGCCAAAGCTTTTGATACGGTTGACCATTCCATTCTTGTGGGCCGGCTAAGGAGTATTGGTGTCTCTGAGGGGTCTTTGGCCTGGTTTGCTAACTACCTCTCTCAAAGAGTGCACTGTATGAAGTCAGAACATCTGCTGTCTTAGCCGCTGCCTGTCACCAAGGGAGTACCCCAAGGCTCAATCCTAGGCCCCACACTCTTCTCAATTTACATCAACAACAACAGCTCAGGCAGTAGGAAGCTCGCTCATCCATTTATATGCAGATGATACAGTCTTATACTCAGCTGGCCCCTCCCCGGATTTTGTGTCAAACGCACTACAACAAAGCTTTCTTAGTGTCCAACCAGCTTTCTCCACCCTTAACCTTATTCTGAACACCTCCAAAACAAAGGTCATATGGTTTGGCAAGAAGAATGCCCTTCTCCCCACAGGTGTGATTACTACCTCTTGAGGGTTTAGAGCTTGAGGTAGTCACCTCATATAAGTACTTGGGAGTATGGCTAGACGGTACACTGTCCTTCTCTCACCACATATCAAAGCTGCAGTCTAAAGTTAAATCTAGACTTGTTTTCCTTCATCATAATTGCTCCTCTTTCACCCCAGCTGAGACGTTGTTTATAGATCGGCAGGTAATGGTGCTCTCGAGCGGCTAGATGTACTTTACCATTCGGCCATCAGATTTGCCACCAATGCTTCTTATAAGACACATCACTGCACTCTATACTGTAAACTGCACTCTATACCCACTGTAAACTGGTCATCTCTGTATACCCGTCGCAAGACCAACTGGTTGATGCTTATTTATAAAACCCTCTTTGACCTCACTCCCCCCTATCTGAGATATCTACAGCAGCCCTCACCCTCCACATACAACACCCGTTCTGCCAGTCACATTCTGTTAAAGGTCCCCAAAGCACACACATCCCTGGCTCGCTCCTCTTATCAGCTCGCTGCAGCTAGCGACAAACAAACACTCAACAAACACCCATGTTGTGTTGCTACCATGCTGTGTTGTCATGTGTTGTTGCCTTAGGTCTCTCTTTATGTACTGTAATGTTGTGTTGTCTCTCTTGTTGTGATGTGTGTTTTGTCCTATACTTTTTATATTTTTTATTTTCAAGCCCCCGTCCCCGTAGGAGGCCTTTTGGTAGGCCGTCATTGGAAATAAGAATTTGTTTCTTAACCGACTTGCCTAGTTAAATAAAGGTTAAATATTTTTTCATAATATTATTATATCAAAGTGGCAATAAATACACATACTAAAGGCTTTACATTATAGCATAATCTAACAATAGATTTCAGTGGAATTAAAATCTGTCAGAAGAGGAAATCAAATGCATCTTATCAAACGTTTCATTTATAAAGTCAACATTTGCCAGAAAACATGTGCTGTGTGACTCCCAGTGGAAATCTGAGCCTGAATTTTTGTGATGGAACTGTGTGAGAACAAGGTTGATGTCTGTAAGAAACTCAAAGTGATTGAGACACAAGACACAGCTTTGAGATATGGACTGACTCTGGATAATGCCTCTGTACTGTCAATGTAAAAACAACCTACAGTGGGGCAAAAAAGTATTTAGTCAGCCACCAATTGTCCAAGTTCTCCCACTTAAAAAGATGAGAGAGGCCTGTAATTTTCATCATCGGTACACTTCAACTATGACAGACAAAATGGGGAAGAAAATCCAGAAAATCACATTGTAGGATTCTTTTATGAATTTATTTGCAAATTATGGTGGAAAATAAGTATTTGGTCACCTACAAACAAGCAAGATTCCTGGCTCTCACAGACCTGTAACTTCTTCTTTAAGAGACTCCTCTGTCCTCCACTCGTTACCTGTATTAATGGCACCTGTTTGAACTTGCTATCAGTATAAAAGACACCTGTCCACAACCTCAAACAGTCACACTCCAAACTCCACTATGGCCAAGACCAAAGAGCTGTCAAACGACACCAGAAACAAAATTGTAGACCTGCACCAGGCTGGGAAGACTGAATCTGCAATAGGTAAGCAGCTTGGTTTGAAGAAATCAACTGTGGGAGCAATTATTAGGAAATGGAAGACATAACCACTGATAATCTCCCTCGATCTGTGGCTCCACGCAAGATCTCACCCCGTGGGGACAAAATTATCACAAGAATGGTGAGCAAAAATCCCAGAACCACACGGGGGGACCTAGTGAATGACCTGCAGAGAGCTGGGACCAAAGTAACAAAGCCTACCATCAGTAACACACTACGCCACCAGGGACTGAAATCCTGCAGTGCCAGACATGTCCCCCTGCTTAAGCCAGTACATGTCCAGGCCTGTCTGAAGTTTGCTAGAGAGCATTTGGATGATCCAGAAGAAGATTGGGAGAATATCATATGGTCAGATGAAACCAAAATAGAACTGTTTGGTAAAAACTCAACTCGTCATGTTTGGAGGACAAAGAATGCTGAGTTGCATCCAAAGAACACCATACCTACTGTGAAGCATGGGGGTGGAAACATCATGTTTTGGGGCTGTTTTTCTGCAAAGGGACCAGGACGACTGATCCGTGTAAAGGAACGAATGAATGGGGCCATGTATTGTGAGATTTTGAGTGAAAACCTCCTTCCACCAGCAAGGGCATTAAAGATGAAACGTGGCTGGGTCTTTCAGCATGACAATGATCCCAAACACACCGCTCGGGCAACGAAGGAGTGGTTTCGTAAGAAGCATTTCAAGGTCCTGGATTGGCCTAGCCAGTCTCCAGATCTCAACCCCATAGAAAATCTTTTGAGGGAGTTGAAAGTCCGTGTTGCCCAGCAACAGCCCCAAAACATCACTGCATGGAGGAATGGGCCAAAATACCAGCAACAGTATGTGAAAACCTTGTGAAGACTTACAGAAAACGTTTGACCTGTCATTGCCAACAAAGGGTATATAACAAATTATTGAGATAAACTTTTGTTATTGACCAAATACTTATTTTCCACCATAATTTGCAAATAAATTCATAAAAAATCCTACAATGTGATTTTCTGGATTATTTTTTCTCATTTTGTCTGTCATAGTTGAAGTGTACCTATGATGAAAATTACAGGCCTCTCATCTTCTTAAGTGGGAGAACTTGCACAATTGGTGGCTGACTAAATACTTTTTTGCCCCACTGTATTTAGAACATACATTTAATCGTATAATAAAGGTTATACCATGTTATGTCTCTTGATGTACAGTACCAGACAAAAGTTTGAACACACCTACTCATTCCATTCTGGAATCAAATCATCAAAGTAGCTACCTTGATGACAGCTTTGCACACTCTTGGCATTCTCTCAACCAGCTTTGTGAGGTAGTCACCTGGAATGCATTTCAATTAGCAGGTGTGCCTTGTTAAAAGTTAATTTGTGTAATTTCATTCCTTCTTAATGTGTTTGAGCCAAGCAGTTGTGTTGTGACAAGGTAGGGGTGGTATACAGAAGATAGCCCTTGGTAAAATACCAAGTCCATATTATGGCAAGAACAGCTCAAATAATCAAAGAGAAACGACAGTCCATCATTACTTTAAGACATGAAGGTCAGTCAATCTGGAAAATGTCAAGAACTTTGAAGGTTTCAACAAGTGCAGTGGCACAAACCATCATGAGTTATGATGAAACTGGCTCTCATGTGGACCGCCACAGGAAAGGAAGACCCAGAGTTACCTCTGCCACAGAGGCTAAGCTCATTAGTGTTATACCAGCCTCAGAAATGGTCAATTAACTGCCCCTCAGATTACACCTCACAGAGTTCAAGTAGCAAACACATCTCAACATCAACTGTTCAGAGGAGGCTGTGTGAATCAGACCTTCATGGTCAAATCGCTTCAAAGAAACCACTACTAAAGGACAGCAATAATAAGAAGAGACTTGCTTGCTCTAAGGAGTCTAAATTTTAGATTTTTGGTTTCCAACTGCCGTGCCATCCGTTCATGCAGAGTAGGTCAACGGATGATCTCTGCATGTGTGGCTCCCACCATGAAGCATGGAGGAGGAGGTGTGATGGTGCTTTGATGGTGACACAGTCAGTGATTTATTTTGAATTCAAGGCACACTTAACCAGCATGGCTACCACAGGATTCTGCAGCGATACGGCATCCCATCTGGGTTGTGCTTAGTGGGACTATCATTTGTTTTTCAACAGGACAATGACACAAAACACACCTCCAGGCTGTGCAAGGGCTATTTGACCAGGAAGGAGAGTGATGGGATGCTGCATCAGATGACCTGGCCTCCACAATCACCCGACCTCAGCCAATTGAGATGGTTTGGGATGAGTTGGACTGCAGAGTGAAGGAAAAGCAGCCAACAAGTGCTCAGCATATGTGAGAACTCCTTCAAGACTGTTTGAAAAGCATTCCAGGTGACTACCTCATGAAGCTAGTTGAGAGAATGCAAAGCTGTCATCAAGGCATGGCTACTTTGAAGAATCTAAAATATTAAATATATTTTGATTTGTTTAACACTTTTTTGGTTACTACATGATTCCATGTGTTATTTCATAGTTTTGATGTCTTCACTATTATTCTACAATGTAGAAAATAGTACAAATTAAGAAAAATCTTGAATGAGTAGTGTCCAAACTTTTGACTGGCACTGTATCTAAAGGTCAACTGACTGGTATTTAGTGTCGCTATGAGATGATTGTAAAACATTATGATGGTTCATAACTATATGCTCATAACTGCGTCATAATTTATCAAAACAATGATTATCTTTGTAAAAAATTAAAAGGTGCATGTCAGTCACTGAGCTAAAACAGACACCTCATGTAACCCTGTAACAACATACATGGATGTTTATTACATTAAAACACCATGAGGCTCACCTGCCCATGCCTCTGTCTGTGTATCTGTCTGTATCAGACACAATAGCTTCTGCTGTGTTGCGTCAGGCATGGGAGGTAGGAGGATAATTAGGACCCCAGAGATGCCTCTCTACCACGCAAGAAGCAATAGCAGCAGACATGCTGCAATCCCCTGCAATCCTTTCACCACTCCGCCATGCGCCGCCGTTGCCTGCCGTTGCCTAGAAACAGGGGTCAAAGACCACCATGGCTACAGATACCCTGAAAGAGTGATGCATGGGAGGTAGGAAGATAAGAGCGAGAGATGCTGAGGAAAAGAGCTAGAGATGCTGAGGAAAAGAGAGAGATGCTGAGGAAAAGAGAGAGATGCTGAGGAAAAGAGCTAGAGATGCTGAGGAAAGAGAGAGAGTGGTGCTGATTGAGAAACAACGAGAGGGAGAGAGAATGAAAGAAGGACAATGTCATTATCTATCCTCTCTGTCATTCTCTCTCTATCACTCTTGTTGTTTCTCACTCAGCATCACTCTCTCTTTTCCTCAGTATCACTCACATGAGAAGGACAGCCTGAGACTACATATCTTCAGTGCGATCTGCTACCCAAAACAACACCTCACTGCAACAGTAGATAAAAGGTTCATTTAAGTGACTAGTTGACTTAAGGTAGGATAGAGTAGAATTGAGCATTCATTAGTGACATACAAGGAAGCCTATCCTCTAATCTGATGGATCTGTAGCTCCTTATAAGCTTCTCAGCAGAACTGCGTCTAAGAGCAACGGGGGATACATTAAGCAGTACGACTGGGTTTGGTGTGGTGCTGACTGAGTGCAACACATCAAAACACTCAACAGGAAAACATTTCACCGAAGCATCGGTCACATGAGTCACCTGCTGGGAAGCATTGCACACCTTTACACCATCCTGCTGGTGGCTTCATGTAGTGTGAGTGTGTGTGTCAAGGGGACATGCTAATTGATTTCTTCTCCAGGGAAGTAATTTCATCATACTTTTGTTTTTAACTCTTGTATTACACAATGCTTGCAGTACAGTCTCTCAGTCCACATACTTTTGATCATGTAGTGTAGGTAGGTGACTAGGTTTATGATGTGAATTGTGGAGAATTTTTAAGGGAGTATAGTGAGTTACTCAGGAATACAGACATCCTGGTATGGTGTAGGTTAAAACTGACATGTTTCTCTATCACTGACTCATGCAAGTTCTATAAATTACATTTTTATCTCCAGAGTTGTGAACTTTCACTCCACTGAACACACCCCAGGTGACCACACAGTGCTTGCTTTGTAAGCACTTCACAATGCTAAGGCGGAGACAGAAAGCCTAATGGTTTTACATGTAATGGCTGTGCCGACAAAAGGCATTGCATCTAAATGTGACAAAGGGCTGAAGCGTTATAGATTGCATGATCGAAATGTAAAAGTAATTTCTGATTGAGCCAACATATGCAGTGTTTTCCCGTGAATGCAGTATCCGCTAACAGAGGAACGCTGCCTTTACATTTCAATCACGCTTTAACGCTGAACTTCAGCGATACAGATTGAATCCAACCCAAAGTCCATATCATTAGTCATTGAAGTTATTGACATGAAGTGACTTCTGTGTAATACAATGACAGACATATAGGTTTGGTTGACCCCACACAAGAGAGTCAAAGTATATACTCCTAATATTGTAGCTACACAGCAAATTGGCCAGTGTTACCTAGTGTTGATTTTCAGTGTTACATTTCTAGTGTTGATTCAGGTGTTAAATTAACACAGTGGTAAATTAACCCCATTGTTGGTGTTAACCAGAGTTGAACCAAAACCACTTTCATCAACATATTTCCCAGCATGCTCTATTGTAGGTTGATTTTTAGAGATGTTTGTTTCAATGTCTATGTTTTTGCATGTACATTGTTTGATTAATTAATCTTGTACAACTCAAACATAAATAACATACATTTTTCTAAACTAATCAAATATGTTACTTGGACCTACTGCACCCATTATTGAAATGGTTGTACCAGTTTAGATGGTTTAGGTAGTCTCATAACATATTCTTCCCAAAAGTTTAGTGATATGCATTTTAAAAGTATTTTGGACGAGTTGCATCATTTGACTCGGCTCATCATTAACCACCTAGAACACATAAAACAGTAATAGGATCTAACTCGTAATTCTGACAAGATCCATGACAACATTGAAAAGCTCAAATGTAATGCCCAAAAAGTAAGCTACAATTGTCAGATCATGACATGCACGATTTAATGTACTGCAAAAATAAGTGTGGACCAGAATGAAACTCTCTCCCCTCTATTTACCGTTTCTGCAGTGGGGATTCACAATCTTCAGATAATTCATTTGTAACTTTTTTGCAGATAATGGTTGTTTGAAACTCAAAAAGCAATAGTAGCCGTATGGAAATCAGGGATCCGAATGAACGGCTCTTTTACCGATGCGATTCGGTTCCCAACGTTCACCAAAAAGAGCCCCTCAAAGTCTTATTCGTTCGCGAACAATCCGTCACTGCTTCCCAACCCGGCAGTCACTGCTTCCCAACCCGGCAGTCACTGCTTCTCAACCCGGCAGTCACTGCTTCCCAACCTGGCAGTCACTGCCTCCCAACCCGGCAGTCACTGCTTCCCAACCCGGCAGTCACTGCTTCTCAACCCGGCAGTCACTGCTTCTCAACCCGGCAGTCACTGCTTCTCAACCCGGCAGTCACTGCTTCCCAACCCGGCAGTCACTGCCTCCCAACCCGGCAGTCACTGCTTCCCAACCCGGCAGTCACTGCTTCCCAACCCGGCAGTCACTGCTTCTCAACTCGGCAGTCACTGCTTCTCAACCCGGCAGTCACTGCATCCCAACCCGGCAGTCACTGCTACTCAACCCGGCAGTCACAGTCGTCCTGAATCCAGGCTGCTGGTGAATAAAAACACAAACATATTGGATATCCCCACTCGGGCTGGATTCCAATAGGAATGACACATTTTGTAAGCCATCATAATGCAATTTGTATGCCTGAAAACTGGTTCAGGCCACTGTATAAAGGCAAAACTAGGCTCTCAAATAAGGCAATTTTACTTGCATTGCGTTTAAGAATTTAATTTGAATAATAACATATTTGCTTAGGATCTCACTTGGTGAAGGGCACAGGACTGAACATGTGTGAATGAATGTAACTAAGTCTCGGTCACTAACAAATAGTCATGGTGGGGTAAATACAACTTACTTGTGGCAAGGTCCTCTGGGAAATGCGCAAATAAGGCTTTACACAAGCCAATCATTTACTTTAAACACTGGAAAATTTGAATCCAAGTCTAGTCCCAGTGCTGGTACTACAACAGCTTTTCAGTAAAATAACCACACCAACAGAACGTATCGTGATTCCTCACGTAACTGACATGTAAAATCAGTCACTTAGTTGTGTCTTTTCCCAGAGTCCTAATCGTGTTAGTCTAGATTCAGTCTTTTGAATCGTTACACTGCTCAGAGATGCACAGCATCTATATAGCATTCAGAGTGGGTGAATCCTTCCTATAACCTGCTTAGGAACATTCAGAATGTGTTAAGATGAATAGAGACAGTCCATTATGATTATGGTGTGAAACAAGGTTTTATTTATTAACTACGGTATGATCACAAATACCATCTGCTAATAATGATAATAAATAGAGTTCTAAATACACCACATACCTGGATAAGCATGAACATTTCAAAACTGATACAATTCAAACACTTAAAACATTCACTATAAAAACAAGCTCCATAGGGCATGAATAAATTACATAGCTGGATCAATGAGTAAGGCATACAAAAAGTACATTACATACAAGATTAAAAACTATAATAAATATAAAATCAGTGCAACAGTCACTTGAGTGTTTTGAGGTACAGTGTGGGTAACATTTGATGCCAAATCCTATTGGCCTAGGACCACCTTTTTTCTAATGGACCTAAAAACACGTGTTGCATTGCAACCAGTCAAAAGTCTAATAGAAAATGATGGAAAAACATTTATGTTCGGAGCTCTTGGACCAGAGGTGAGGCTGATGTTGAAATGCTAAGCAGATTGGCCCAGATCTTCTCTCTGTGAGACTGACTGAAGCAGTAGTCAATGGTTTGCTCTGCTTCCTGGATCCTCCTTCGGAACCGGCCTCGGTCTCGGGCTAGCTCCTCCCAGGGTCCTTTGCGAGACACATGCCTAGCGAAGGGCCAAGTACGCATCACGTGGACCTGAACAAGTGGTGAGAACCGCACCTAATGCATACAAAACAGGTGTCAAGAGTCAGATAAGGTCTTCTTCAATCGCACATTATTGTAGTTAAGAATATAACAGAATGGGCAGTTTTAGTTCCATTTAAATATTTTAATCCAGTTGTGTTAAAAAGAGCATTTGACTGGAGTATCAGACTGACTCACACAACACCAATTAACTGGAAATGAACTCTCTGCTGACTCATATCACATGACATGGTTAGTCATGACAACCTCTGTTGTTGCTAACCAACCATAAACAAGGGCTTGGGTGAGTGCTTATGCGGCAGAAGTGTCATATTGACTGACCTCACCATAAACAATACTATAAGTGACATGACCTATTTGTAATCACATACATTGGTTGTTAATACCAAGTTTTTCTGAGTAAATTGGTGGTTCTACCATCCTAACATTCAGTTCCTAATATTCAAGTAGTGTGAACTGGATTTCGTGTGTTCATTCTTTAGCTAATATGTCAAGTTTGAGCTATAAATAGCCCATGTTTAGTTGTGTATGTTTGTTTATATGGAGGATGTGATAGTGGTACATCATGTTTAAGGTGGTAACGCTAGAACTAGGACTATAGACTGAGGGATGTAGAACACTGAGAACTATAATAACCTTTTTTAGAGGATGGATGTCCTTGTCTTCCTGTGTTACTTTAGCTTCAGGTCTCCTCCAGGGCACCAGCGTAGTAGCTGGGTGGCAATGCTGCTTCCGCGGTCTCTTGGGTAGACAAGGCTTTGTGGGCCTGGTTGTTTGGTTTTTTTTTGTCCCCCTCTGCTTAGCCTGGCCGAGTGGTGTCTCTGTGGGGCAGCTATGTGGAGTAAGTGGGTCTTTAGTGCTGAAGGCAGGTGGTTCTGTGGTTTTCGGGGATCTCTGGAAGCAGGCACGGAAGTTCAGAGGGTGGTCAAGGTCGTCGTTTTGGGAGAGGGACATCCATAGATGCT
This sequence comes from Oncorhynchus keta, assembly GCF_023373465.1. Taxonomy (NCBI): domain Eukaryota; kingdom Metazoa; phylum Chordata; class Actinopteri; order Salmoniformes; family Salmonidae; genus Oncorhynchus; species Oncorhynchus keta. The sequence continues at coordinate 37,703,127 of NC_068446.1, read as the reverse complement.
GCTCCTCATCATCCTCAGAAGAGGACTGGCCCACACTCTCCCTCTCTGTGTCAGAAGAACATGAGGTCATGACTGAGGCCCCTTCAGCCTCCTGGAAGTGTGTAAGTGTTTTGTCTGTGTGAGGGACTGAGCTGACTACAGATGCCGTGAAGCACAGGGGGTTATATGGGTCGGTGGGGCTGGTGAAGAGCTCCCAGAGCCTCTCACTCTCCTCTTTGTCCAGATCTGCGCACGAACCTTCAGAACTGCCCCAGCTGCTTTCACTATCTGAACGGCTGCTCCAGAAGTTCACGCCACCGCAGGTCTCTTGAAGTTCTTCACCGGGCCTGCTGGATAAGTTACATTCGAGGCGGCTCCCAACACAATCTTCATTTTTTCTTTCCCCCATATTGGAGCAGCTTGAAATGCAGGCGGAGAAAGATAGAGGGTTGTAGGGGTCGCTGGAGATGGACAAGGACTCCCAAAGTGCTTTACTGTCCTCGCTGTCAAACTCACCCATGTTTCGGTCAGCCTCCTTTCCCCAGTTAAGATCCATATCATCTTCAGTGGTGTCATGTTTGGGTTTGAAGCCAAACACTTTCTCCTTGTTCTTGCAACACATTTCATCTGAGCTGGAGCTGCTGTCAGTGCTGCTCATAAACAGGTTCCAGTCACCTGGAAAGCCCAGTTTCCAGCTGGGGTGGAGACCAAGGCAAAGTCCATCTTCGCTATCCATTGTGGCGCGGGACACAAAGTCGTCCACCAATCCGCAGCACAGCTCCTCAGCCCGTAGGCTGGACAGAAGGGACCCTGCGTGGGGATTCCCAGAGAAAGAATCACCCACTTCCCCACAGAAATTCGATAGGGGGTTAGAGCCAGCAAGCATGGCACTTTCTTCACTGTCAAACAATGAGGAGAAGAGGAAGGAGTCGGCTGGATTTGACGCCGTGGTCATGTGCTGGACGTGTTGACCAGTTTCATCCGTGATTCTCAGGTGAACTTCAAATCTGAACATTTGGAAAACTGTTAAAAAAAGAACAAAAAAAAGAAGATCAGGCTCGCAATACATTTTTTAAAAAAGCCCTCTTTTTCCTGATTAAAAGAGACTATTGATTTAACAATTAACAAAAAATGACAATATTATGGCAACAGTAGTTCCAAATCCGGCATTTGTTACATTGTAACGTCACTAGTACATTCTGTCCGTGTTCTAAAACTTAAGCCACCGATATAGTGTTACCAAAGATAGTACAGCAGGGTTTAGAAACGGGGTCCGTTACTGTCGCCTGTTGTACTAACAAAACACAAGTTAGTGAGTCTGACCAGGGCCACATTTACCACACATACAAAATAAACACTGAGGTTTCTGTTGCATCAAATTACCTGCCAAGAAGCTGTAGTAAATGACATGGACCAACACCCGTAGTTGTTCCCACAGTACGGTCAGTACGTGCTTGGTCCACGGTAGAAGCGCCATACCCCCGTCGCCAAACCTCTCCATCGCAGTTCGATGAGAACCCTTCCTAAAATCAACACTTGATGCCATTTTTTCTTGAGCGATGTCCATGATCCTAGGAATTATCCTCACGTATTCTGATATTCCTCGTCCAAAACAAATAGATTATTCTCCGTCGTCAGTTGTCGTACTATACGAAAAGGCTTCATTTTCACCAGAATGTATTTCTTTCCACCTATATAAAATCTCAAATGTTGATTAGTGGCGCCATATTTCCAGTCGTTCTTGTTGTAGCTAGTAGAGTGAATGTCAAATGATTGCGACACTGCCCTACTATAAACAAGTCGTGTCGTCATAACATTGTGTGATTGGACAAACAAGTCGTGTCGTAAAAACACGCGATTGGACCAAGCAAGTGTCAGTTACACCCAAGTACCAAATTGTAGACACTGCCTCTGTTTTAGTGACGCACTGAAAGTGCCCGTAAATTCCCGTTTACCCCTTTCGGTCAGTGTGAATTTAAATTGAAGACAGCACAATAACAAACACAGCTTTCACTATCCATTTCATGCCAAAGTGTTATTCAATGGTGGGCTTCATAAAGCCAAACAAACTATTCTCAAACATTTCCTCTTCAAATAAAGACAAAATTAATATTTGAATCCAAATTCTTTATTTCTTCAAAACGTGATGATTATGCCACCAGAGCAGAAGCTGTTGACGACTCACTGTAGAACAGAAACAGATGGAAGTGATTAGAAATAGGAAAACACAAGTCTACTTTTATAAACCAAAAGTTTAACACAAAACAACCATGAGGAAAATACATAACTGCTTTGCATTTTAATACCCAACATTAATCCAGGAAACCACACTTTCACTTCAAGGCTTTACTTTAAAATCCTAAATAATTACTCACTTTCTAATCATTTATATCTGACCCCAGATCAGTCTGTATAAGCTTATGTGAATCAAATGAATAGAGTACTGGAAATCCCAGGAACTAAACCATTGGTTGGAGTGTTTATACAATACTGTGAAGGTGACTGGAAGAGTTGACACAGTGCAGCCACTCTGCTAATTGACCTCCAAAGTTCCTCTGGCACAAAATGTATCTCATCTCTTACAGAGCAGGACTGTGAATTGTGCAGGATGAATGGCATAGACAGTGGCTTGATACCATAATATAATGTGATTTATCAGGGGTAAAACATTTCCCTGACAGAGGTTTTGGGTACATACTACTTCCAGTTGGGAGCAACTACTCTCCTGGTCTTATAGTAACGGGCCAGCCTGTGGATCCTGCTCTCGGTGAGGATCAGGCGGAACTTGGCATCCTTGTCCTGCAAAGAACACAGGTACAGATATTAGCATATCTAGAAACAAAAATCTTGACAATCGATTCTTGAAGAGTGTGAACATGACTCCTCCCCACATGCAGTACAAAAACACCCGGCCAAGAAGGGAGTGTGCAGTCCATGATATGGCTCAAAATATGCTGTAAACATACTATATATATATATATATATATATATATATATATATATATATATCTATAAACACACACACAAAAGTATGTGGACACCCTTTCATATTAGTGGATTCAGCCACAACAGTTGCTGACAGGTGTATAAAATTAAGGACACAGCCATGCAATCTCCACAGACAAAACATTGGCAGTAAATTGGCCTTATTGGAGAGCTCAGTGACTTTCAACGTGGCACCATCATAGGATAACACCTTTCCAACAAGTTAGTTCATTACATGTTTGCCCTGTTCGAGCTACCCGGTAGACTAAGCTCACAAAAATAGTCTGTCTCCATTTGCAACACTCACTAACAAGTTCCAAACTGCCTCTGGAATCAACATCAGCACAATAACGGTTCATCTGGAGCTTCGTATAATGGGTTTCCATGGTCGAGCAGCCACACACAAGCCTACGATCATGCGCAGTGCCAAAAGTTGGCTGAAGTGGTGTAAAGCTCGCCGCCATTGGACACTGGAGCAGTGGAAAAGCGTTGCCTGGAGTGATGAATCACATGTCACCATCTGGAAGTTTGATGGATGAATCTGGGTTTGGAGGATGCCAAGAGAACCCTACCTGCTCAAATGTATAGTGCCAACTGTAAAGTTTGGTGGAGGAGGAATAATGGTCTGGGGTTGTTTTTCCATGGTTCGGGCTAGGCCCCTTAGTTCCAGTGTAGGGAAATCTTACCGCCACAGCACACAATGACATTCTAGATGAATCTGTGCTTCTAACTTTGTGGCAACATTTTGGGGAAGGCCCTTTCCTGTTTCAGCATGACAATGCCCCTGTGCACAAAGCGAGGTCCATACAGAAATGGTTTGTCAAGTTTGGTGTGGAAGAACTTTACTGGCCCGCACAGAGCCCTGACCTCAACACCATCAAACACCTTTGGGATGAATTGGAACGCCCATCGACCAACATGAGTGCCCAACCTTACTAATGCTCGAGGCTGAATGGAAACAAGTCCCCGCAGCAACGTTTCAATATCTAGGGCAGAATGTTCTAGTGACCAACTTCATATTAATGCTCGTGATTTTGGACTTAGATATTTGACAAGCAAGTGTCCACATACACTACATGAACAAAAGTATATTGTGACAGAAAAACATGTTTACATCGGTTGGTCTACTTTGCCGATTGTGAGATGGGGGTCACATCGACTATCTGATGTTAGAGTAGCTAGCTAGTGCAGCACACAATATTTGGTTCAGAGAAATAATGTATAAAATACATTACAGTAACCTGGTTATTGTTTATTAGACTCAAAATGGGGGAAATCGTTTGGAACAGAAAGTGAAAATTGAGCATTCTTGTTGGACAAGCTTCAGTAGTACCCTTTCCGTTTCAAAATGTATGTTTGTGTGTGTAATGAACGCAACACATGCATTCTGGTTCTTTCAAAAACCTGCTTGACGTCTGGATACATGTCTTGTGTAGCTCATTCCCAAAAACATGTCCCCTTTCTCTTCCATAGATGTAGGAAAGAGCGCAGTCTAGTAGTTTCTACCCCATAACGTTCACTTCTATCAGATCAATGGAGTGACTTGAGGGCTTGAAGGGACAGCTATCTGAATACAATGCAGCATAAGTAAAAACAAACCTCCAAACCCTTGTAGTAAAAACTGATCAGTCATGACTAGATTTCACCCATCAAATACAACAAGTGTAGACCTTACTGTGAAATCAAGCCATATTAAGATCAGCCATTAGTCTACAAGGAAGGAAACTTTTTTAAATGTTATGTGAGCTTGCTCACCTTTCTGTTCCTCTCCAGATGCTTCCTGACAGCCACAGCCTTCTTGATGAGGTGATACAGGTCCTCTGGGAGGTCTGGGGCCAGGCCCTTGGTCTTGAGGATCCTCAAAATCTTGTTGCCGGTGACAAAGCGCACCTGGGCCACACCGTGGGAATCCCTTAGAATGACACCTGGACACAGAGGGGGAGGAAGGAAAGGTCAGAGTCGACGGACAGTCAAGAGAAACGACCTATAATCAAGGCTGGATGCCTGTCTGGCATAACAATGGCGTCTGCCTATGAAGAAACGGACAGGCACCGGAGCTAGCCAAAATCCAGCTTAACAACAAATAGATATTAATCGCTCTCATTCATGGACTGTCTGCTAGAGGAAAATGTTTGCTGTTACTAACATGAATACTTAGTATTGATAGATTTTATATTGAACAAAAATATAAAACGCAACATGCATGTTTCATGAGATGCCATTATTATTTTATTTTTTAAATACGCATGAAATGTTTGGAATATCAATAAGATGATTATACAGCATGATCATTACAGGTGCACCTTGTGCTGGGGACAATAAAATGCCACTAAAATGTGCAGTTAACACAACACAATGCCACAGATGTCAAGTTTTGAGGTAGTGTGCAATTGGCAAGCTGACTGCAGAGCTGCTGTCAGAGAATTGAATAATAAATTCTCTACCACAAGCTGCCTCTAACATAATTTTAGAGAATTATGCAGTACATCCAACCGGAGACTACGTGTAACCATGCCAGCTAAAGACCTTCACATCCAGCTTCTTCACTTGTGGGATCATGAGACCAGCCACCCAGACAGCTAATGAAATTGTGGCTTTGCACAACTGAATAATTTAGTTACAAATCGTCAGGAACGGACTCAAGGAAGCTTATCTGTGTGCTCGGCATCCACACTGACTGCAGTTTGGCGTCGTAACAGACTTCAGTGGACAAATGCTCACCTTGATGGCCACTGGCACGCGGGAGAAGTGTGCTCTTCATGGACGAATCCTGGTTTCAACTGTACCAGGAAGATGTCAGACTGCGTGTATGGAGTCATGTGGGCGAGTGGTTTGCAGATGTCAATGACTGAACAGGGTGCCCCATGGTGGTGGTGGGGTTATGGTATGGGCAGGCATAAGCTATGGACAACGAACATAATTGTATTTTATCGACGGCAATTTGAATGCAGCGACACAGTGATGAGATCCTGAGGCCCATTGTCGTGCCATTCATCCCCCGCCACCACTTCAGTTCAGCATGATAATACATGGCCTCATAAGGATCTGTACACATTTCCTGGAAGATGAAAATGTCCCATTCCTGCATTCTCACCTGACATGTGACACATTGAGCATGTGTGGGATGCCCTGGATCGACATGTACGATGGCATGTTGTAGTTCCCGCCAATATCCAGCAACTTTGTACAGCCATTGAAGAGGAGTGCTACAACATTCCACAGGCCAGAATCAACATCCCGATCAACTATGTGAATGAGACTGGTTCTGATCCAGGCATCTGTGACCAGATGTATATTCCCAGTTCCCATGTGAAATCCATATAAAAGGGCCTAATGAATTTATTGAAATTGACTGTAATATGAATTGTAAGTTGTTGCGTTTATATATTTTTGTTCAGTTTATTTGCTAGTAATTATTATTTTTTTTTTTAACATGACAGGGATATCACAAAAAAGTCTGCCGTATTACCAGTGTGGTCCCAGAACTGGATTAGACCATTTTTCTTTTAATGAGTCCCATAGCGCGGCGCACGTTGGCCCAGCGTCGCCCGGGCTAGGCAGTCATTGTAAATAAGAATTTGTTCTTAACTGACTTGCCTAGTTAAATACAGGTTAAAATATAAATATATTTCTATATTTGTAACTACGTTATGGTCAGCATGGGCTTTGAGTTGATGTGATCATTTGTTCCACTCAACAGTACCGGTATATAAAAAGGTTTTAGATACTCTTGAATATATTAAGAGTCTCTGGTGCTGTATTGGTAGACATCTCTAATATAAGTCAAATAATAATAATACCTGGGGGCTGAGTCCATAGATAACTCTATAGAACAGACAAAGCTGAGTTAATATGACAATTCTCTACAGATAACCAGCCTAGCTGATATTCAGTTAAAGACCCACTATGCAGAAATCGCTCCTCCATTTCCTGGTTGCTAAAATTCTAATAGTTTGCCTAATTTCAGTTTGTGACAAAATAAGCAAGTATAGTGTTGAGAATCATTGTACCATCGAAATCGCTGTGAAATATATTTTCCATTACGAAAAATATTGTATTTTCAGCTGTTTGAAGCCAATGTACAAAACCAAAGGACGCTGAATAGAAATTGCGCACTTGGAACCAATCTACTGCTTCTTAAGACTTGCTTTCAATGACAGATCTGTAACTAATTTCTACATGAATTTGGTCATGTCCCCCCAAAGTTACATACTGCAGCTTTAAGAGTGATTAACACAATGCTTAGCATATTTATACATTTCCCTTTTTCTGTATGCATGATTTCCAGTGTTCTTACTGTAAGTTGCTCTGGATAAGAGCGTCTGCTAAACGACTTGAACATAAATGTTTAGAGAACATTTTGTACCATCTAATTAGAATACAAAGCACCTGTCTCCAAGAGCCCAGTTAGACATGTTATGTAATTCTGTGCTGGAGGTGTTCTCCTTGAATTAAACCAGATTGATAATATCAATACAAAAATCAATGACAGCTCTACTTTTGTGTTAATTCCTATTACACTGTGGAGTACTTAACCTTACCAATCTGAGAGGGGGTCAATCCCTTTTTGGCTAGCTTGAAGATCTGTTCCTTGACATCATCAGACGCCAGCTTCAGCCACTGGAAGAGAAGACCATAAGAGTATTACGGCCCGATGATCACCTCACACAACCCAAACTCAAAACGGATATGAAAAACGTTCCTCAATCCAGGACTAGAGTCGGAAAAGGCTATTCCCGATTATGCGTCAACTCAGAGGCAAATCAAATGTAGCAAAATACATTTAGTTTATTCATTAAAAAAAACAGCTTTCCATCTCCAAGCTAATGCTAAAGCAGGCCAATGGAATCCAAAGTGTGACGCATATTGTTGGGATGAAAAGCTGCCGTAGGAGTCTTGGAATACAATGGGCAGGCTGCTTTAGCATTAGCTACCAAGCTAACAGTTGGAATGCAGCGTTTTAAAAAAAAGAACTAGGCATATATTTTATACTTTATTTTCCGCTTTTTGTTGCACTGTTCTAAAGCATTTTGCATCAATGTGCGACTATTGAATACCCCCCGGGACTGAGGAACCTTTTCATATCCATTTGGAGTCAGTGTCCAGCGAGCAGATCAGGAAATGACAACAGTAACACCTTGCCACACTAACCAGGTATGTGGTGTTCGCACACACGGTTACATATTGCTATTGGCTACATACTCACCAAATACAGAAGCATTTCAACCAAACTTAACGATACTTCATTCTAGTTTTGGAAAGTGGCTTAAACTCCTGTGGCTAGCCGCCCATGATAACCAGGCAGTCATTTCATTTATTTTTTTGCATCATGCACAAATTACATTTGAGTAATTTAGCAGATGGGCTTATCCAGAGTGACTTACAAAAACAATTCGAGTGAAGTGCCTTGCTCAAGGGCACAATGACAGATCTTTCACCTCGTCGGGTCAGAGATTCCAACCAGCAACCTTTCAGTTTCTGGCCTAACACTTAACCGCTAGACTACCTGCTGCCCCCCCCTCAAAAACATACTGCCATCATCTTTCCCAAATATCATCTCGTTGATCAAGAGGAGTAGGTAACGACTCATAATCCAAGTAGCACTTTTACATGCAGTACTTTGGGTTGGACTCATTTGTGACACACCATAGCGAAACGTTGTCACAGAAAACACTTTGCAAATTGACATAAAAGCGGTTGAGTTCCTTTATGTTCTTAAACAGTAGTTGAGGTTAATCGGCATCGCTCTGCTGCCCTGCTCCAAAATAATTAACTGCTACGAAACAGAACTAAAACCTTTTTACGTCATGTTTCAAAGCAATTGGAGTAAACGGTTTCCATAAAACGTTATGCTACGGTGTGCCACGAATGAATACACCCACCTTGATCTATGAGAAGAGATCGAAGAGAGATCAGATGGCGAGAATTCAGAAAGTATCGCCAAGTTCAAATCTGATTAAATTGGACTGCAACAGGTCCAGTCACCTTCTCACTTACCCGTCTTATGTAGATAGTAGACACTAGTTGCCTACATCCACTGGTATAGTAAACAGCAGACCAATATTGACCCAACAATATTGATGAACCGTTATACTTACAGTGGGGACACTTCGCCTGTACGGCAACGCCGACTGGGACAAGCCCTTTCTGCAACAATAATTATATTAAATGTATAAGTAAACTGTGACTGTAAAAAAAGTAGCAAAAAAGTTGAGTGCGGTGCAATTCATTGGCTACAAAATAAATGAACCAACTGACAGGGCAATAGCGAGATAGATAAATCTGTCAAATACTAACTAACCAATGGCTCTATTTTAGACAATACGACAAAAAAATGTAACCAGGGCGTAGGACTGACTAACTCATTTATAAACCAGTGATAAAAATTGCGTTGTGGATCCTTTAGCTTGTCGACATCACATCCGACATGATTATGAAAGCAGTGAAGTTTGTTGGCTAACTAACATTAGCAAGCGGCAACTAGATTGCTGGGTAGCTTGTTCAAATCAATTCATTGGAACTGGGGAAATTTCGACGTTTCAATGTGGATGTCATGTGTACACAATATATTCCCATTGTATAAATGGTAAATACATGTCATTTAGACACTTTAAGTACGTAGAAAATAAAGCTTACCCTGGAGCATGCATGCGACCCATAATGGCGGTAGAGGAAGAGAGGACTTCCAGCCGAATGAAAGGACGACTTTGTGTCTGTGTGGGGGAAATGACGTCAGATGTTCTTGAGGAGATGGCCACAATCCTGAATTTCATAACAGATATTGGATTTCCAAGTAAAAATATGTTGCATTTAGGGACAGATTTCAAATATTTATTTTTGTCAATAACGACGAACAAAAAACTCTTTCATAAGTTTATACAACTGTAACCCCTGGCTTTTTCTTTTTTTTCTTTTAGGAACTTTAACTTTTGAAAGTCAATTCTTGTGATTTACATTTTATTTTTATTTTTTACTTTTAATGCTATTTAATGTTTTTTTTTCATAAAAATATCTTACGTTTATATAATAATTATTATTATAAAAAAATAAAAAAAATGTATTCCTGCATTTCTTTCTCAGCTAAATGAACCGCAGCACCGCAACTTGTTTAGCTGTAAAGCTGAGGGATGGAGCTGGAGGTATATCCACTCTCAAATCAACCCTATTTTGGGTCAGATGAGTAGTATAATTTTATTTTTGGGCTGTAATATGTAAAGAATGCTTGTCTATCTATACTCAACAAAAATATAAACATGTTTCATGAGCTGAAATAAAAGATCCCAGACATTTCCCATAAGCCAAAAAAGCTTACTTCTCTCAAATGTTGTGCACAAATTTGTTTTATATCCCTGTTATTGAGAATTTCACCTTTCCCAAGATATTGCCTCCACCTGACAGGTGTGGCATATCAAAAAGCTGATTAAACAGCATGAATATTACACATGTGCACCTTGTGCTGGGGACAATAAAAGGCCACTCTAAAATGCACAGTTTTGTCACACAACAAAATGCCATAGATGTCTCGAGGGAGCGTGCGATTGACATGCTGACTGCAGGAATGTTGCCAGAGAATTTGTTAATTTCACTACCATAAGCCGCCTCCAACGCCGTTTTAGAGAATTTGTCAGTACGTCCAACCGGCCTCACAACCGCAGATCACGTGTAACCAAGCCAGTCCAGGAATTCCACATCCAGCTTCTTCACATCCAGGATTGTCTGAGACCAGCCACCGGACAGCTGATCAAACTGTGGGTTTGCACAAACTGTCAGAAACCAGCTCAGGGAAGCTCATCAGATTTCTGTACACAATTCCTGGAAGCTGAAAATGTCCCAGTTTTTCCATGGCCTGCATACTCACCAGACATGTTGCCACCCATTGAGCATGTTTGGGATACTCTGGAATGAAGGGTACAACAGCGTGTTTCAGTTCCCTCCAATATCCAGCAACTTTGCACAGCCATTGAAGGAGTGGGACAACAGGCCACAATCAACATCAGGGTCAACTCTATGTGAAGGAGATATATCACGCTGCATGAGGCAAATGGTGGTCACAGCAGATACTGGATTTCTTATCCACGCCACTACTTTAAAAAATAAAAGGTATCTGTGACTAACAGATGCATAATCTTTATTCCCAGTCATGTGAAATCCATAGCTTTGGACCTAAGGAATTGATTTCAGTTGACTTTCCTTATAAATCTTAAATGGTTGCATATTGCATTTATATTTTTGTTCAGTTTAATAAAATGTTAAAGGCCAGTGGGCCTGTCTAATTTTAGGTTTTTACTGCAAAATGAGAATTGTCTGGCTAATAATGGGGGCAGAGGAAAGAAAATGGTCCGATGTGTTAAATGCCAGGGCCGATTTCTGATCCCAGTCTGCCCGACTCCAATGCATTACATTGATTGATTGGAGTCATTGAATCCCTCTTAGATTACCTGAGGGGAATTAATCAAATCTTTAAACAATTGACTGGAGTAAATTGTATCCAAAAACAATTGATCCTTGATTGCAATACAGTTTTGAAAACCTTGAACACTCAAATATAATTTAAAGAATTTGACAAATACAAAAAGTTACTTACTGTTAGCTGTTTTAGCACCGATTTCCACTGAGGTTTTGTGGAACAGCATCGAGTTCCCTCCCAAGTTTCCATAGTTAAGGTAAATGTGCCATGCAAAAAAATACCTCTGTGGGAATCTGTTAAAACGACACACATTAAGGCTGCAATTAGACAGGCAGGACTATAGTGCGCTGTGGTTAACGCTTCGAATGACAACCCAAGGGTTGCCTGGCCCTTTGGATCCCCAAGAGATAATCAGGTGCATTGAAATACTAGTCCAACGTTGCAGGCGTTAAAGAAATGGCTGAAAATACAGGGGGCGCAGATCAGGGTGCCTACATGAGAATTCATCGAGTGGGTAACCCTACCATCCGTTCTATTGGCCAATGTGCAATCACTGGAGAATAAACTGGATGAGCTCCGTTCAAGACTATCCTACCAACGGGACAATAAAAACTAATATCTTATGTGTCACAGAGTTGTGGTTGAACGACAACACGGATAATATACATCATCAGGACAGAACAGCTACGTCCGGTAAGACGAGGGGTGGGGGTGTGTGTCTACTTGCAAATAACAGGTGGTGCGCGATGTCTAATATTAAATTAGTCTTGGTGTATAGCACACCTGAGGTAGAGTACCTCAAGATAAGCTGTAGATCACACTGTATATTTTTCGTAGCCATCTATTTACCACCACAAACCGACGGTGGCACTAAGACGGCACTCAAGGAGCGGTATAAGCAAACAAGAAAATGCTCATCAATCAACAAGATAATTGAAAAAAAAGTTGTAAAAAAACAATTATTTTATTTCATAATATACACCATTTAAAACAGCCAAACTTTCTTCACAACGGTATTCTGTTAGTAAGAGACAGACATTCAGTAAATACTAGGATTAGTTTGTGCACCATCTATATATTATCCAGACAGAAAAGAGAAATAGGCAAAATAACATTTAGATTTAGAGCAATAAAGAAATTTAATAATTTATCTGAGCAAACCAGAAACCTTTCAATATATAAATTCAAACAAATACATCAGAAAGTTGGGCTGGACTATGGAACATATATATAGATTGATTCTTTATCTTTTTAGGCTGTTAAGAGTATTTATCTGGTCAATATGCCCGTGTATTATGTCTGTTTGTAACAGTGTATTATGTCAAAATGTGATCATAATATAAATTGTTTTTTAATGTTTAAGGACTCTGGAAAATTAGTCCAAATGAGGACTAAAAAGCGATCCTAATAAAATAAAATCAAGTAGCGATTCTCCTAGTGGCCAGGGACTTTAATGCAGGCAAACTTAAATCAGTTTGACCTCATTTCTACCAGCATGTCACAAAACTCTTGACCACCTTTACTCGGCACACAGAGACGCGTACAAAGCTCTCCCTCGCCCTCCATTTTGCAAATTTGGCCATAATTGTATTCTCCCGATTCCTGCTTTGAAGCAAAAACTAAAGCAGGAAGTACCAGTGACTCGCTCAATACGGAAGTGGCCAGATGATGCGGATGCCACGCTTAAGGACTGTTTTGCTAGCACAGACTGGAATAAGTTCCGGGATTCATCCAAGGGCATGATACCACCTCAGTCATCGGCTTCATCAATAAGTGCATCGATGACGTAATACCCCAACCAGAAGCCATGGATTACAGGCAACATCCACACCAAGCTAAAAGGCTAGAACTGCCGCTTTCAAGGAGCGGGACACTAATCCAGGCGCTTATACTCAGATGAACCATCAAACATCAATACAGGACTAAGACTGAATCCTACTACACTGGCTCTGACACTCGTCAGATGTGGCAGGGCTTGCAAACTATTACAGACTACAAAGGGAAACCCAGCCGCGAGCTGCCCAGTGATTCAAGCTTATCAGATTGGCTAAATGACTTATGCTCCCTTTGAGGCAAGCAACACTGAAGCATGATTGAGAACACCAGCTGTTCTGGACGACTTTGTGATCGTGCTCTCCGTAGCTGATGTGAGCAAGACCTTTAAACAGGTCAACATTCACAAGGCCGCGGGGCCAGAAGGATTACCAGGATGGGTACTCAGAGCATGCACGGCACAACCGGCAAGTGTCTTCATTGACATTTTCAACCTCTCCCTGACCGAGTCTAATTCCTACCACCATAGTCCCTGTGCCCAAGAAAGCGAAGGTAGCCAGACCCATTCCAATTAGCATACCGCACCAACAGATTCAGAGGACGCAATCTCAATCACACTCCCCTTTCCCAAATGGACAAAAGGAACACCTATGTGAGAATGCTGTTCATTGAGAACAGCTCAGTGTTCAATACCATAGTGCCCACAAAGCACATCACTAAGCTAAGGACCCTGGGACTAAACACCTCCCTCTACAACTGGATCCTGGACTTCCTGATAGGCCGCCCTCAGGTGCTAAGTGTAGGCAACAACACATCTGCCACGCTGATTCTTAACACGGGGGCCCCTCAGGGGTGCGTGCTTGGTCCTGCCCTGTACTCCCTGTTCGCCCACGACTGCGTGGCCAAGCACGACTCAAACACTATCATTAAGTTTGCTGACAACACAACTGTGGTAGGCCTGATCACCGACAACAATGAGCCAGCCCATAGGGAGGAGGTCAGAGACCTGGCAGTGTGGTGCCAGGACAACCTCTCCGTCAATGTGAGCAAGACAAAGGAGATGATCGTGGACTACAGGAAAAGGAGGGACGTCCACGACTCCAGTCACCCAAGTCATAGACTGTTCTCTCTGCTACCGCATGGCAAGCGGTACCGGAGTGCCAAGTCTAGGTCCAAAAGTTTCCTTAACTTCTACCCCCAAGCCATAAGACTTAACAATTAATCAAATGGCCGCTCTGACTATTTGCATTGACCCCCCACCCCCTTTGTATAGTCATTTGACCCTTACCTACAGTCGGAAGTTTACATACACTTAGGTTGGAATTATTAAAACTCATTTTTCAACCACTCCACAAATTTCTTGTTAACAAACTATAGTTTTGGCAAGTTAGTTAGGACATTACTTTGTGCATGACAAGTAATTTTTCCAACAATTGTTTACAGACGGATTATTTCACTTATAATTCACTGCGTCACAATTCCAATGGGTCAGAAGTTTACATCCAAAGTTGACTGTGCCTTTTAAACAGCTTTGAAATTCCAGAAAATTATGGCATAGCTTTAGAAGCTACTGGTAGGCTAATTGACATACTTTGAGTCAATTGGAGGTGTACCTGCGGATTTATTTCAAGGTCTACCTTCAAACCCAGCCCCTTTGCTTGACATCATGGGAAAATCAAAAGAAATCAGTCAAGACCTCAGAATTTTTTTTTTGTAAACCACAAGTCTGGTTCATCTTTTGGAGCAATTTCCAAACACCTGAAGGTACCGCATTCATCTGTACAAACAATAGTACGCAAGTATAAACACCATGGGACCACACAGCCGCCATACCACTCAGGAAGGAGACGCATTCTGTCTCCTAGAGATTAACATACTTTTGTACGAAAAGTGCAAATCAATCCCAGAACAACAGCAAAGGACCTTGTGAAGATGCTGGAGGAAACAGGTACAAAAGTATCTATATCCACAGTATAACGAGTCCTATATTGCCCTAAAAGCCTACTCAACACAGAAAAAGCCACTGCTCCAAAACTGCCATAAAAAAGCCAGACTACGGTTTGCAACTTCACATGGGGACAAAGATCGGACTTTTTGGAGAAATGTCCTCTGGTCTGATGAAACAAAAATCGTTATGTTTGGAGGAAAAAGGGGAGGCTTGCTAGCCGAATAACACCATCCCAACCGCGAAGCACGGGGTGGCAGCATCATGTTGTGGGGGTGCTTTGCTGCAGGAGGGACTGGTGCACTTCACAAAATAGATGGCATCATGAGGTTGGAAAATATTGTGGATATATTTAAACACCTCAAGACATCAGTCAGGAAGTTAAAGCTTGGTCGCAAATGGGTCTTCCAAATGGACAATGACCCCAAGCACACTTCCAAAGTTGTGGCAAAATGGCTTAAGGACAACAAAGTCAAGGTATTGGAGTGACCATCACAAAGCCATGACCTCAATCCTATAGGAAATTTGTAGGCAGAACTGAAAAAGCGTGTGTGAGCAAGGAGGCCTACAAACCTGACTCCGTTACACCAGCTCTGTCAGGAGGAATGGGCCAAAATTCACCCAATTTTTTGTGGGAAGCTTGTGGAAGGCTACCCAAAATGTTTGACCCAAGTTGAACAATTTAAAAGTCAATACTACCAAATACTAATTGAGTGCATGTAAACTTCTGACCCACTGGGAATGTGATGAAAGAAATAAAAGCTGAAATAAATCACTCTTATTATTCTGACATTTCACATTCTTAAAATAAAGTGGTGATCCTAACTGACCTAAAACAGATCATTTTTACATTTCAGGAATTGTGAAAAACTGAATGTGGAGGAGTTAAAATGGAGTGTCGCCTTGCTAACATCTAAAAGTAGAAGTCGCAGGCTTTTTTAATTTCCCTTGAAAAACGGGACATCCGGTTGATGGGCTATGGACATATAGACCTTTCTCTCAATGAGAGTCAATATCACAGATTATATTGGCCCTTATCCAAAACCAATCATCCAAAATAAATCATAAAAAACAATGTCACAATGTTTGTTCAAAAAACATTTAATTTGCTTTAGGAAAGAGGGATTACAGTACACACCGATTCATTCGGGTTAAGGTAACCAATTAAGAATAAATAACTGGCCATGTTAATAGAAACTCATACAGTCATTAAAATAGGAGATCAAGTCGCTCATCATAATTGTCTTTGTTGACATTCTCTTAAACCCCTCCTGGATGAATTAATTATTTCATCTTTAGGTTTGTAAGCAGCTCAGAGGAAGCAGTGTATCTCCTGACCTGGATGGCTTTCCCTTTTTTTGTCCAGTTACCTCTTGAGCACAAGTTTACGATCAGCTTACCCCACTCTAAATTCTACCCTTAAAACCAATAAGAGGTGAAATAAAAACTGGCATTCGATCAGCGTTGAGGCAACTTGTCTTCCCCAAAAGTGTGCCGTGAAAAGTCAAGTTTTTACCATATTAAATATATGGTAGTGTGCATACAAGTTCCAACACCTTCTGATGCTTGTCCACAACCCTGCTCACACTGAGAACTGTTGACATTATTTGACAGAATAGATTTATGTTTTTCAATTGGAATATCACTTTTCAAAATAAAAGACATTGCAATAAGGCTAAAGTGGAGTGTATAAGAGATTGTGAACACAAACAAGGCACCATGATCGGTTCCCCTTTGGGAGAGTGGTTTGCCATCATCAGTTCTTTTGGCATGTGGCATGGGAAACACAAGAACACTCTTTCCTGGAGTCTGGTTTGTGATGTGCACATTCCCAGACGTTCTCAGCTAGTTTAGCAGGAAACCAGACGCTTCCTATTTGTTTACGTATAATTATTTTTGTGTTGTAAAAATGAGCCTCTATAAAAAAAAAATTAAAAGTGTCAATCTATATATACTCTTCTGAAGGTAAGATATTTTGGTCCTCGAATGTCAAAATGTACAAAACATTACAGCTCTCGTGTTATAGTTTAGGACAAACTAAATAAGTGGAGATTGTAGCAAACAATGAGAAAAAACCTTGATTAGTGAGGGAGAGAGAGAGAATAGCCCCCATCTATCTAGGCACTTGTGTAGAGCTGAAAGGTCGGTGCTACAACCATATTGCTTATCATGCTTTGAGATCTAACAAAAGGGGTAATGGGTGGTTTCTGGACAGGTCCTAAAGGGGCGGTTTCTGGACATGTCCTAAAGGGGCTAGGAGTGGTTTCTGGACAGGGCCTAACGGGGTAAGGGGTGGTTTCTGGACAGGGCCTAAAGGGGTAAAGGGTGGTTTCTGGACAGGGTCTTGAGCTTGAGGAGGAAGGGGGAGGATTTGAGGCACCACCCTGGGGTGTTCCGCTGCCCTTAAATAGGTGTATCTCGAGTTTTCTTGATAAGCAGCGTTTTTCTCAGGTGGAGTCATCTAGAAGTAGGGCACGGCAGTCAGCTTGTACCACTTGATCGTCTCCTTGCTGAGGTCGAAGTCTTTGAGTGTGAGCGTGACGCCGCCTAGGTAGCAGTTCTCTCTCAGCGACTCGGCACTGAGCACGCTCAGTTGTAGCTCCCGCAGCCCCAGGGTCTCCTTGCTGTAGCCACTGTACACCAGCTAAGGAGGTGGAGGTAGTCAGACTAGTTAGCAGCAGTTTGTATAAGTTAGATCAGTCACACAAGCAGATCAGGAGAACAGTGGCAGGGTAGCCTAGTGGTTAGAGCGTTGGACTAGTAACCCGGAAGGTTGCAAGTTCAAATCCCCGAGCTAACAAGGTACAAATCTGTCGTTATGCCCCTGAACAGGCAGTTAACCCACTGTTCCTAGGCCGCCATTGAAAATAAGAATTTGTTCTTAACTTGCCTAGTTAAATAAAGGTAAAATAAAAAAAAAACAAAAAACAAAGTGACACAGCAGGTCAGGACACAAAGTTGCTAACTATGACAATTTGCTACAGGGCCCTAATAGAAATGACCAACATGCTACACCGATTTCACTCACCATTTCGTTGAAAGTGGGATTTCTGGTCTTCCTGGAAATCTTTGTTTTGCGCTTGGAGGTTTTGTGGGGGTCTGGGAGCAGGTAGGTTTTCACATAGGGGTTAGGGTCTGTCCCCTCCTCAGATACCTATGAGCAGGCGGATGTTAGTTAGTGGAGCATTAGCTAAGGCCAAACTGAGGATTCACGTTCGCAATTCAATCCAATACAACTTTATTCATCCCATCAGGGGCAAATAAATGTCCCTTGAGATATGTTTAATGGTAAATGAACCACCACGCTGCCTTAGCCCCATCTGTAAGGCTGAGGATAAACAGTATAAATTCATTATAAAAATGCGAAAAGTTGAGTGGTGCGCTAGGTAGGATTGGGCCCTGTGAGCCACTGTACTCACCAGGTCCCGGATGTGCATGACCATGATAAAGAGTGTGCTGTTCCTGTAGGACACGGACAGCTTCACCTCCCCCGCCACTCTGCCGGAGGTGGGGCTCAACGGTGGCTTATCTGCAGAACAAATCACTCTTTCAAAACTGTAGTGGCGACAATGGTCATACATAGAGAGAGTGGGCTCAAGTTTACCTGGTGCTCTGGCCGTCGTCTCCAATCCTTCCGTCTTGTCGTCTCTCGCGATCGGATGGAAGAATGTGTAGATAAGATCACACTGATAGAGAGAAAATTATCAGTGAAAATTCAGTGCGTTGGGCTTTTTACTTGTGTGTGTGTGTGTGTGTGTGGGGATGGATAGATGGATGTGGTGGTTAGGTGGGTGGATGGTAAGGTGGGTGTGTGTGTGTGTAAGTCACCTGTGTGACCTCTGTGGAACTCCTCAACAGGTTTTGAACATAACCGTTGAGCTCAATCTTCCTCTTGGCCGCCACGTCCTTGATGTGGGTACGGCCCAGCACCATCCTATTAGGGAAACTAGGGAGGGGATGGGGAAAGATTAGTGCACTAACAAGAAGGGTGCATCTGTGGTACAAGTGGGAGCTCCCTTTGGTGTATCTCCCACTTTGGCTTTCTAAGGTCCAATAAGGCAGACTTTCAACCTTCTCCACACGTGTGTCTGACTGTGTGTGTGTCTGTGTGTACCCTGGCAGCTTCCACAGAGGGAAGAGGATGCAGAGCTTGTTGTGGAGCTCCTGGAACTCATCGAAGGTGCGGAAGAGAAACTGGGCCTCGCTCTGCCCCTCGCGCAGGAGCCTCACCGCGTACGTCTACAGGAGGGGGAGGGAGCGGAGGGGGAGGAGGAAGAGGAGGAATTTGAGCTCATCTTAGTCAGAATTCCATTAATGTTGTGACTTCTCTAATATAGTTTGATTTACACAAAGAATTGTGTATGCCAGATGTGTGTTCTTCCGGCATCCTATAGGAAAGCTAGACCCTGTCAGTGAAGGAACAGTGAGACCATGGTGTATGAAAACGCATCACTAGACATGAATATATGTACGTCTCTGGTTGGAGACTCACGTAGTGCTTGTCGGGGTTGTATCTCTTCTGGAAGGAGAAGATGGAGGCGTCGCGGATGCGTCCCTCCTGCTTCAGCGTGTAGGTCTTGGGGGAGAAGGACAGGATGGGCTCGTCGTTGGACGGTAGGCCAGAGAAGCGCAGCTGGGCCAGGTTGTGGATGAAGAAGTTGAACTTGGTGGCCACGCTGCCCAGGCTGGATTCGATTAACCTGGAGGGAGGGAAAGAAGGTTAAACTTCAGACAAAAGGGAGTATGTTGTTGAATTAATCTATTACACAGAGGAAGAAGAGAGGCAGGAGGTAGACACCTGAAACCCCACCTCTTCAAGGAATACCTAGGATAGGGTAAGTAATCCTTCTCACCCCCCTAAAAAGATTTAGATGCACTATTGTAAAGTGGCTGTTCCACTGGATGTCATAAGGTGTATGCACCAATTTGTAAGTCGCTCTGGATAAGAGCGTCTGCTAAATGACTTAAATGAGGTAAATGGTAGATATAACATGGCTAATAGCAGCATTTCACATCAATGTTTTAGGCTAGTAACTGGGAGTTCTAAGGCGTTCATAATGTTATGTTGCGGTGATGTATATATATACACTAGATTACCAACAGGGGTGCTGTTTTGAAGCCACTGTAAATCCATCTTGGTACTCCACCACCATTGTAAAAAACTATTTGGGAAGCTATAAAAATACATTCGTCTACATGTATTTTTGCCACGTTTATTCTTAAGAAATCAAAAAATATATAAAACATTTTCTGGATGAAACATTGAATTTCACATTCCTGCTATAGAAACACATTGAATAACAGATTCCCTACATGGAACAACAGTCCCCCAAAAAATCTAAAGGAAGTTAGGACAGACACTTCAGAACAATCTGAGAGATATAAGAAAGATCAGGAAAAACCTTATTTTAGGTACTAAACTTTCTCCATATATACACTTCCATTTATTTTAAACTGGCACTGGGGATATTCAGGTGGGTCTTGTGGGCGTCCCATCATGTCAGAGAGCTTTCCACAGAGGGGTCATATTAGTGTGTAGCCCAAATCGATCAGACAGAAGTCAGACGAGTCTAGTGAGTGTCCTAGAGCATGTCCACCATCGTGTTCGTAAGTCTCAGCTTTCAAAAGATGATAGTTTGATGGACGCTACAGACGGACGCTGCAGACGGACGCTGCAGACGGACGCTGCAGACGGACGCTGCGCAGACGGACGCTGCAGACATTTTCGTGAGAGACTGAATATCAGGATGTCTCATGGTAGGACAAACACCGCTCTAGCTCTGCCACTTTTCACTGCAGATGTCTCATGGTAGGACAAACACCGCTCTAGCTCTGCCACTTTTCACTGCAGATGTCTCATGGTAGGACAAACACCGCTCCAGCTCTGCCACTTTTCACTGCAGATGTCTCATGGTAGGACAAACACCGCTCTAGCTCTGCCACTTTTCACTGCAGATGTCTCATGGTAGGACAAACACCGCTCTAGCTCTGCCACTTTTCACTGAAGATGTCTCATGGTAGGACAAACACCGCTCTAGCTCTGCCACTTTTCACTGCAGATGTCTCATGGTAGGACAAACACCGCTCTAGCTCTGCCACTTTTCACTGCAGATGTCTCATGGTAGGACAAACACCGCTCTAGCTCTGCCACCTTTCACTGCAGATGTCTCATGGTATGACAAACACCGCTCTAGCTCTGCCACATTTCACTGCAGATGTCTCATGGTAGGACAAACACCGCTCTAGCTCTGCCACATTTCACTGCAGATGTCTCATGGTATGACAACACCGCTCTAGCTCTGCCACCTTTCACTGCAGATGTCTCATGGTATGACAACACCGCTCTAGCTCTGCCACCTTTCACTGCAGATGTCTCATGGTATGACAACACCGCTCAGCTCTGCCACCTTTCACTGCAGATGTCTCATGGTAGGACAAACACCGCTCTAGCTCTGCCACTTTTCACTGCAGATGTCTCATGGTATGACAAACACCGCTCTAGCTCTGCCACTTTTCACTGCAGATGTCTCATGGTATGACAAACACCGCTCTAGCTCTGCCACCTTTCACTGCAGATGTCTCATGGTATGACAACACCGCTCTAGCTCTGCCACCTTTCACTGCAGATGTCTCATGGTATGACAAACACCGCTCTAGCTCTGCCACTTTTCACTGCAGATGTCTCATGGTATGACAACACCGCTCTAGCTCTGCCACCTTTCACTGCAGATGTCTCATGGTATGACAAACACCGCTCTAGCTCTGCCACATTTCACTGCAGATGTCTCATGGTATGACAACACCGCTCTAGCTCTGCCACTTTTCACTGCAGATGTCTCATGGTATGACAAACACTGCTCTAGCTCTGCCACTTTTCACTGCAGATGTCTCATGGTAGGACAAACACCGCTCTAGCTCCGCCACTTTTCACCGCAGATGTCTCATGGTAGGACAAACACCGCTCCAGCTCTTCCACTTTTCACTGCAGATGTCTCATGGTAGGACAAACACTGCTCTAGCTCTGCCACATTTCACCGCAGATGTCTCATGGTAGGACAAACACCGCTCCAGCTCTTCCACATTTCACTGCAGATGTCTCATGGTAGGACAAACACCGCTCTAGCTCTGCCACTTTTCACTGAAGATGTCTCATGGTAGGACAAACACCGCTCTAGCTCTGCCACTTTTCACTGAAGATGTCTCATGGTAGGACAAACACCGCTCCAGCTCTGCCACTTTTCACCGCAGATGCGGAAGGGTGATATTGGTGGATTGATACACAGCCCATGCAAAAAAAAACACATCTCTCTAGATTAAACAGACAGATTTGTATGGGGATTTTATTATTATGTTAGATTTCTGAGGGAGCGCAACCATGAAAAGGCCAAGGGTTAAAGTAACCATTTTTAGAAAGTACTAATGTTACTGTCCTCACTACAACAAAAAAGTTTGTCATTGAAACATTTAAATTAAATACTATAGAATTCAATTCATTCCTATAGGGGACCGCTTTACTGGCTTCAAAGCCTCTCATTAGCCAATACATAGTATCAGCAATCCAGATATCATTACATTATTATTTTATAAAACCATTTAACAAAACAGAACATACAAAGACATCACACAAACATTAACTACATCACACCTGCCCAGACCCTGTGGTGGTTATTTCTGTATTATCAAATGAGGAGAGAAACGTATCACACAAGTTTACACTTAAACTAAATCTTTACTCACTTATTAATGAGGGAGCAGGTCAATACAACACACACAAGGTGGATTGAGTGCTTGAATAATACAGAGACGCAAGCGGTTTATATAGAAACTCAAGAACTGCTTAGTCTTAGTTGGTTCCACCCCTCCCTAGCAATTCAAGGCATCATAAGCTTCCTTGTTGTCTTCTTGTGGCCAGGTGTATCGGGTCATAGTGGACCAACAAGTGATAAGGGCAGTTCCGTTTACTCCCTTCTCCAAGCTACAAAAGTGTTTTGTGCGAGAGACTTTAAGACCAAAACAATCCTATTAACACTAGAATGAATGTTTCTGACCAGGGGTTGGAACCCAAATTTCCAATCATTTAGTTCTGAACAGAACCATTATTTTTTTCATTCTGTTCCACTCTTCAGAACAGCAAAATAAAGTTCTGAACCGGTTCTAAAGTAAGTTTATATCCTTCCTTTCTGTTTTTTTTTTTTTTGTGGGGGGCTTGACACTAAGTTACTTAACCAAACTTTGTGGATAGAGCAGCTTGCTATGGCGTGGGCACGTTATTTACATGCATTGGACAGACAAGTGTAGGACGCAAGATGCAATTGAAATTTTACAGGTGGGGAGAAGGCGAAAGAGGGTGGAGGAGAATGGCTTTGGCCTGAAACGCTGGGAATCTTCTTGTTATGACATGCATTATCTGAATAAGGCCCACAGAATTATACCTACGGAGGACCGGCTTTTATGGAGGAACGTTGAATGTCTTTGTTGGACCAAAACTAGCTAGCAAGCTTTTCTGTAGAGCGGCACCAGAATAATAAAAGGAAAACACGTCTTACCTTTTTGAAGTTAATAATTCCAATGTGAAATGTCAACTTTAGTATCATTAACTTGCTTTGAAAAAGTTAATCCATTCTTCTCTAATTAAAAATATCTCTCCACAATTTCTGAGTCACACTTGTAACGTCAGTATTATTCTAGTAGAGGGGGAGGGGCAGGAAGCTCACAGAGGCAAAGATTTCCAACTGGCAGGCAGACACTGGATTAGTTTGAGGTCTTTGCATAGGCGCTTTGTTGCATTTTTTGTGTGACTAAAAAAATGCCCAGAACGTAAAATAACGCTTCTGTTCCGAAACAGTATAGATCACAGTCATTCCCTGTTTTGATTCTGTTCCTCAAAATATTACGTTATTTTCCGGTTTGGTTCCTTGTACCGGTTCCAACCCGTTTTTGACGATATCGATGCCACATAGGCTGTTTAAACCAGATAAGTTGGTTCATAAGGGGCGGTTGATCGTTAATATGTGTCTATGTACCTGGTGAAGAAGATGGTGGCCTCTGCGTCGGTGGTCTGGGGCTGCAGAGCGTCGTATACATACTTCAGGTCCTGATTTCCCGTCAGCTCTGGTAGGCCTGACAACGTCATCTGTCAATCACACACACACACGTGAATTTGTTTTGGTTTGAGACAGAAAAAAAACGGTTTTATAATTGCAAATGCAATACATTATAATGTACAACGAAATTATTTAGTAACAAAAGACTATAAGAACCAATGATTTGAGGAAGGTAATACTGTAGCCAGCAATGTTTGATTCGAGGCTAGAGTAGAGCATTTGAATCCCTAAGATAACACTCAAGAAATTCCTTGGGCCATCACCACGGCCAAAAAAAAAAAATTACCCAGGCAACAGGAGAGTAATCATTACCAGTTATTTACTAGGCTGGCATCACACTTTTAAAAACACTTATTTCATGAAGCAGTCTCTCTGTGACCCATCCATCCGTCAGTGTTCCTGCGACTGATCTATCTTTCAGCTGTCCTGTGCACCTTGGCCTCCATTGGTGTGAATTATTTATCATGCAAACTCAAATGCCAGGTAAATTCCTATAAAAGGCCAATGTAGTTATACGACTTGAACTTGGTCTTAACTAGTCTGGTCCCAGATCTGGTTTTGTTCCACTTCCGACTCCTTTGGTCGTTGTCACGTTAAATGTTTGGCATGACAACAACCATAGGAGTAGGCTATACAGTACATGCTGATCTGGGACCAGGATAGAACTGGAACTTGACAGCAGAGTTTTAGTTATTACCAGGGAGAGCAGGTTGAGGATGAGGCCTGAGTGTTTGCGGATGAGGTTGTAGGCCTGGGAGCACAGGTCCACAAACAGCTGGAAGCGACTGGTGGGCCTCTCCCCCCCGTTGATCACGTAGGCCATGTCAGAGGTAAGCACGAATGGAGCTCGGTCCCTGGGAGAAAGGGGAGGGAGAGAAAGACTCAATAAAACATGGGACACATGTATCCTGGTTAAATGGTGAGCATAGCGTTCAGTCTGGTTTAAAGCTGGAATCCTTAATGGTGAAACTGACACGTCTGTTTGCAATATTACAAAAAAGTTACTACAAACCACAAACTAAGTTCTCTTCCCTCAGACATTGACGTGCGATAGAACAGCAGAATATCGACTGCACATGTTTATACCACAACACTCCTCACCTCCACTTTGTCAACAAAACTAAAACAACAGCGGTGGGGCGGACACTGTTTCCACCCACTGCAGAGTCTGGGCCTACATGTCATTTTGTATGGACAGCTGAGAACAACATGCAACCTACTTTCTGGCTTCCCAGGTCTAAGTCAGAGAAAGAACACTCAGGCCCCATCTGGAGTGCAAATGGTTCTCGGAGCACACGTCCTTGATGTCAATAAACGTTTACTTCTAGTATTTTAACTAAGCACACACTTGACTTCTACTAAGGAGTGGGAAGAAACAGTAAAAGTTAGGGGGGAGGGAGTGAGGGAGTGTGCTAGAAGAGTAGTGGGTCAGATTTGTTAGCACTGTTGCATGGTGATCTGGAGGAAGCAGGTTACCCATGCTAACACTGTTACAATGTGTGTTCTGGAGGAAGCAGGTTACCCATGCTAACACTGTTACAACGTGTGTTCTGCAGGAAGCAGGTTACCCATGCTAACACTGTTACAACGTGTGTTCTGCAGGAAGCAGGTTACCCATGCTAACACTGTTACAACATGTGTTCTGCAGGAAGCAGGTTACCCATGCTAACACTGTTACAACGTGTGTTCTGGAGGAAGCAGGTTACCCATGCTAACACTGTTACAACGTGTGTTCTGGAGGAAGCAGGTTACCCATGCTAACACTGTTACAACGTGTGTTCTGGAGGAAGCAGGTTACCCATGCTAACACTGTTACAACGTGTGTTCTGGAGGAAGCAGGTTACCCATGCTAACACTGTTACAACGTGTGTTCTGGAGGAAGCAGGTTACCCATGCTAACACTGTTACAACGTGTGTTCTGGAGGAAGCAGGTTACCCATGCTAACACTGTTACATGTGTTGTGAAGAAGCAGCGTCGACCACCGCAGGTAACATTCTTACCTTTTGAAGCTGCCGAACATCTGGGCGTGGCCCAGAAACTTGCCAAAGTCGATGTGGAACATGTGACCGGTGGAACGCAGCATGATGTTGTCGTTGTGGCGGTCGCAGATACCCAGCACGTAGGTGGCCACGCAGCAGCCCGCACACGAGTAGATGAAGTTCTCCGAAGCCTGGACACACACACACACACACACACAGAGAGGGGCAGAGAGTCGTCGTCACATACACAACATTTTCACACTATCATGCCGAGCCAAACCAAACTATGCTGGATTGGATTTCTTTTGGTTCACATTGCCCTCTTCAGCACTGTTCCAGCAACTATGGTGGACGTGTAACCAGGGCAGCTCAGAACAGCTGGACTTGGAGCCATTCAGCTCAGTGTGAAAAGCCCTACAGTATCTTGTCCTCAATCCAAAAGGAACTCGAAACTCTGAGCTAATGCTCAATAGAGATCTGCATATGTAAATTGGGACTTTCAGCTGAATCATGCATTGATATCAAGGACAAATCAGTGAGTAATATATGCATATTGAATACAGACAAGAAATAAAGCGTAGAAGTCATCATCAGTTGTCCATCTTCCAAACCTCACCCTCTGTAGGAGTCTGTGTTAGGGTTAAAAGGTCAGAGGGTAAAGTTTCGGGGTCATACCTTGTCGTACTCGTCCTCAGCGGGGTTGTACTTGCGGAGCCACTCCGCCAGGGGCTTGTCCTTAAAGGAGCCCGTCACTCCGTACTCCGCCTGTATTTTCCTCAGGGTGTCAGAGGACGGCACCAGCTCCACCATTCCTGGCAACACACATACAGAACCACGTCAAAACTGCAGGCATGGCATGAGTACACATTTATAAATTTGTAAACCGGATGTAATATGACGCAGAGAACCAAGTTCATCAGCAATCATCTAACAATCACCCATTGGCTGTGACGGTGCAGTGACATCCACTTTGAGCTAGTTTTATAATGGTCAGAATGGTAGAATCAGAGCCACAGACGTTGTGATGAGGACAAACAGGTTTCAGTAAGTTTCATTCAAATCAGAATGATTTAGCTGGTGATTTGAGTTCTAGTCTGTGTGTGTAGTACCGTTGTCTTTCCCGGTGGAAATGCATTTGAAGTTGACGATGCGCAGGTCCAGTCCCTCCTGAAGCCAGATGCGGTCCATGACCCGGATCATCTGCAGAGCCAGCATGTCCTGCCTCAGGTCCTCTCCCACCTAGTAGACCACACACACATTAGTTACCATCCACAGAGACGTATTATAATATTCTCATTAAGGAGTTTCATTCCATCTGTGTGTCTGCAAGTCTGGTCAAACAAAGACTCTCGTACACATTGTATCGTCAGGGTCTGGTGTTATATTATGCCACCAGGTGGTGCCGTTTCAACTATGAAAGACAATGCAAACGAGTGCAGTAACTGATCTCTTCCCTATGGGGAAGATAATGGACAATGCAGCGTTGATATTAAGCTGTTATAGCATCAAAACACAAAGGGAACTCTTTAGAATGTATTCCTGCATTCCTTCAAGCTTCAAATACTCCAGAAGGAATGGTGAAGTCATGCAGAGAATGTGTTCTAGAACGTGTCAAGGTAATTCATGGATTACTACTACTACATGTGATAAATTGCTTGTCTATGGAACTTTGCATCTTTTCAAAGATTCTGGCGCCATAGAAACAGAATCTAGTCGTCTAATCTGATAGAAATAGCTATGTGGACCCCCATTCACAAAACGTGGCCAGAATAGGAGTGTTAATATAGGTTCAGCTATTTACAAGGCAAAACTGGTCCTAGATCAGCACTCTAAATATATCCCAGGTGTGTTTAAAGTAGGAATGCTGATCTAGGATCCGCGTGTCCCAGCCACCCACCTTGAACATGACGTTGATCTCCTCTCCCAGAGGGTCGGAGTTCACCAGGGCCAGCTTCAAGGGCACCGCGTTGGAGTTGAAAAAGGAGCACGACTGTACATACACACGTGCGCAAACACACACACAAAGAGAGAGCCCCTGTGGTTAGTTATACAAGCCTTCCTTGGCCCCTGGGAGCACTAGCCTGCTTTAGGGAGACAAAGGGCGGATTTTATTCAACGAGGGGGCATCGCCTTGGCTCGTCTGGTATGAGATTGTGGTCAGATACACCGCTGGGCAAAACACAAAATTCCAACAACAAATACACGACCTCTCATATACAAACACACTTGCCCAGCGGTGAGAAACGTGGCCGTGAGAATGGAGCAAAACAATCAGACAGGAAAAGAGGAGCAATCGGGGACACACACACACACACACACACACACACACACACACACACACACACACACACAGTATTCTAGTCAACAGCCTCTTACAACAGAGGTGGTGGGGGTAACTGAAGTGACCTGTATATGAAGTGCCAGTCAGCGTTTGCATGGTAGAGGTTATGGTGACGTCACCAGTCACTAGGACGACTACATTATGTGTCAGGGTTCACCGAACATCCATATGCATTACGTGCGAAACACATTAGGACGGCTACCCACAGGGCTCAAAGTCATATTTACATGATTGTAATTAGTCTTAGCAGAAGATAAATTATCCTAAGCAAAACATTGCCTCGTCTTGGATAGTACTAACATGGTCTAGAGACTCTCCATGTCTAAGCAAAACATATAAATGAGAAATGACTATAATTTAAAAAATAAAACATAATTTAGCCTAGAATAACAAGTCACCAGTAATAAAACAACATCAAAATATAGGTGTCTAAAATCATTTGAGAACAACCTGTCTTACAGGCTATTTGTATGACCATTTTCATTACTAAATAACAAAACACAGCTGTTTACAAATGCAATCTAGGCCTCTCTAGTTGAATCTCTATGTAATTTAGCATCTCATTTAATTTATCCTAGGCATGAACCTTTTAATTAGGCCTAACAAATAGCAAAACAAGGTTGTCTATGAACACAAGGACCAGTCATGGCTAGAATGGATCCAGATTTTTTTCAAATGAACGTCAGATTTCACTTTTTATAGCTGGTTAGGAGAACTTACGCAGCAGGTTAGGAGAACTAACGTAGCAGGTTAGGAGAACTTACACAGCAGGTTAGGAGACTGAGGTTAGGAAAAGGGTTAGTGTTAGCTAAAGTGCAACAGACAAAAAATACTTTTGATGTTAATTTGACAAAAGCTGGATGCCTTCACCACAGCAGTGGAAAGAGGACACTTACACGGCCATAAAATTAAGAAACTATATGTAAACAAACTAAATGAATTAAGGCTGGTTCATTGATCGAAAGCTTATTTTTGTGAAATGAAGCCATGCATTTATGAGAGCACTTGATTCCAAAGTTCAAATCTTATCTCACCCTTTACAGTTCTACTTGTCGTTAATACATGATGTTTACTGTAATTTGAACTATCGTGTGGTCGTGACTCGTGTCATGTGGCTTATTGATAACAACTCGGGTTCCTACTATAGGCAGATGGCTGCCTAGTGATTGCAACATTGTACCGCTGTGAATAGTTGGCAACGATGTTTCGTTTCCAAGTGCAACTGAATAAGCTCAACTGAAATGCACCAATTGCGCATGATACAGATCATTACTCTAGTCTAGGGCTGTCCAACTCTTTTCCTGGAGATCTACTGTCTTGTAGGTTCTGTCCAACCCTCTTCCTGGAGATCTACCATCCTGTGGGTTTTCAGGACAGTAGATCTCCTACAGGACAGTAGATCTCCAGGAAGGGGGTTGGACTGAAAACCTACAGGACAGTAGATCTCCTACAGGACAGTAGATCTCCTACAGGACAGTAGATCTCCAGGAAGAGGGGTTGGACAGAAAACCTACAGGACAGTAGATCTCCTACAGGACAGTAGATCTCCTACAGGACAGTAGATCTCCAGGAAGAGGGGTTGGACAGAAAACCTACAGGACAGTAGATCTCCAGGAAGAGGGTTGGACTGAAAACCTATAGGACAGTAGATCTCCAGAAAGAGGGGTTGGACTGAAAACCTACAGGACAGTAGATCTCCAGGAAGAGGGGTTGGACAGAAAACCTACAGGACAGTAGATCTCCAGGAAGAGGGTTGGACTGAAAACCTATAGGACAGTAGATCTCCAGAAAGAGGGGTTGGACTGAAAACCTACAGGACAGTAGATCTCCAGGAAAAGAGTTGGGCAGCCCTGCTCTAGTCTATCAATCCATTCCAAATCTTTAAACTATACATGAGACAGGGGTGGCATATGTTGGTCTTGCCTAGGGCGGCAGCAGAACTGCTAGAAAAGGGCCTGAGGAACACAATTTGCCTCTAATTTACTTGCGTTTGCAGAGGACATTGACCTGCTCAAAGTGAGCTGCTGCTGTTGGGAAATCAAAACTGCCCAACTCCTTGGAGCAGCTTGATGCACATCAGCCTTGTTACCTTGTACTGAAGAAGGAGCGATCTGGAGGCTGTCTTTACTCTGTTTTGAAGAAAGAATCCCCTCTCTGATTTTTTCAGGCAATTTGGCAGGCAACTATTTATTTTTTATTTAAAATCAGAAACCCTGGTATGGGTCATAATCCATATGTTGTTGAGATGGTAAAAATGATTTTGATGGTCAAATGGGCATTTGCAGAGTGAATTGTCCATTTTGGTGGACAATGGTCTTACCTTGATATTGAGTTGTTTGGCCTCCAGGCTGGGGCTGAGGGGCAGCCTGCAGCTGTTCTTCTGGAAGAATGACTGCATCCTCTCCAGACCCTCCTGGAGCACCACCTGGACACACACAAATAGTTGAATTACTGTCAACCAATTAACATTTGACAGCGCTTTATTTCATCGTTTAGCTGATATTTACAACGGAATTACAAGGTAATTTTTTTTAAATAACTGGTACCAAATTAAATAAAAGTGATTTTAACCCCTTCAGTCCCGAGACCCCAGCAAAAATCCTACTTTCATTTATCTGCCTTTCAGTTATCTGCATGTCCAGCCCTTATATTTAGCTTCACAATTAAGTGTTTTATCATTTTCCTTTCAGGACAACCAACCAGGGCTAAAAGTAGAACACAACCCTATTTGACAAACAGTTGCATTCATGAGTTTTATTGACAAATGTCAATAAACAAAATAAAGTCTGCTCAAGATGAATTTACATGAAAGCTGTAAGCACAGAAATTGTTTGCTGAGTGGGAAATTAATATCCAACTAGTCGGTGACAACTCTGTGGCGTTTGTGACAGAAACTATGTGAACTTATTAAAGTATTATAGACACTATGTCCAGGGATGTCCTTTTATCTTCTACGTAGAAGAACCCTGTACTTTCTAACAACTTTTATGTAGCTTGTGAGCGTCATAGAGCAAAACATGTTACATGTGCATGTTCGATAGAGTCTCAGCTTTTCATAGATAGCTTTTAGTAGTTTGTAATTCAAACCATTCTAGCCCCGGGTCCCATCCGAGATCCGCCCTCGTCTCACAAACACTGCTCTAGCTCAGCCCCGGTAAATTACACAGACGGTTGGTTGGTACCAACGGATGCCGAAGAAATAGACGAGTTCGATAGCTCAAACTCACAATGTTGAAAAAGGGTTTCAAATCAAATCAAATTTATTTATATAGCCCTTCGTACATCAGCTGATATCTCAAAGTGCTGTACAGAAACCCAGCCTAAAACCCCAAACAGCAAGCAATGCAGGTGTAGAAGCACAGGTTTGAGGTCCTAAATCACACGGGCGGGACTCATTGGGTTAACAGGACATCCCTACCATAAGTAAATACAAGATGAACAGCTGACTGTAAAATAAAGTGTTAACAAGCCCTTTTAGAGGCTCCCTGAGGTATAGGTTGGACGTTCTAGTAGTGTTTCCTAGCCCCATCACCTGTCGTGTGGAGCCCCCGGCCTGCCGGACCTTCTCGGCCAGCTCCCCCAGCAGAGTGACCAGGCGGGTCTGTTTGTCCAGCTCATCCCGGAGGCCGGCCCCACACAGACACAGCAGGGACCCCAGCACTTGGTCGTACCTCCGGCCAAACGCAGGGTCTAGAACTGCATCTCTCAGTAGCCTGGTGGGGGAGAGAGGATCCGAGTACAATGGGATCAGACAAAGCAGTTGATATCGCTAATAGCTCCGTAGAGATTACTGTGGCTTTTTAGATACAACATTCTTACTACATGTAGTCCTACGACAGTTCCCAGCCTAGATACTGACTTAAAATCATCTGTTTTGGGTGTCTGGGACAAGCACACTACCTCCTGTTCCATAAAGGTCCAGACCACTTAGCAGAGGCCATGTATACTATGCGACACAATATATTATACTTAATAAATAAGGTCCGTGGGGGTGTGGTATATGGCCAATATATCACGACTAAGGGCTGTTCTTACGCACGACGCAACGCAGAGTTCCTGGACACAGCCCTTAGCCATAGTATATTGGCCATATACCACAAACCCCTGAGGTGCCTTATTGCTACTATAAACTGTTTACCAATGTAATAAGAGCAGTAAAAATAAGTGTTTTGTCATACCCATGGTATACGGTCTGATATACCACAGCTGTCAGCCAATCACCATTCAGGGCTTGAACCACCCAGTTTATAAAATGCTATGCTATGTTCTATACACCATATTATATACTATGCTACTAGTTCAGTGGGTGGAGACTCACCAGTAAAGGTAGTGGGCGATACTGACGTTGCCCTGTGCTCTGGACAGTAGGAACATGACCAAGGCATTCTTTAGGTGACACTCAAACTTCAGGGCCTGAGAGAGCGAAAAGAACAGGGACAAGGAGACGGGGTGAGGAAAGCATTCAGAGTCACTAACAAACTGATTTCCTGTGCGTGTGTGTGTGTGTGTGTGTGTGTGTGTGTATATACACACTACAGACTGTTTACCTGCACTAGCTGAGGCAGGTAGTCGGCCAACTCGTCATCACTGCTGGATTCGATCCAGCTGACAGCCACACTCCTCACCTCTGTGTCAGCAAACCTGCAGGACAGAAACAAAGACAGACAGGGTGACCTTCAACCCATGTTCCTTACAGTAAAGTACAATCTGACTGTCTACCATTTATTGAACTAGAGTCAAACAGGTGATTTAAGTAGTATAGGTTACATTCTCTTAGCTCTCAAGCTAACACACACAGAAATATAAAAAGACTCCTGTGATATCAACTTGCACCTCCCATTTTACAAATCAAACTGTTTTCTATTGACCATAAATCAAACTCGAGCTCTCTCAAACAACTTCTCTCAACATCTCAAAAAAGTATATCAAGTGTTCAAGAGAATCTGTGTGCATGTGTACGCCACACGTACTTAGAGTGAAGCAGCTCCAGGGCACAGACTGGTTGAAGCGAGGGCCAGTGATGGAGGAGGGAGTGGATCTCAGCCATGCTGCCCCAGTCCCAGCTGGGGGCGCTGGCCAGCACCTTGGGCAGGCTATGGGTGTGGGCCCGGCAGTGGTGCCGCTGATCCCACAGCAGCTGGCGGTCGGCCCGCGTCAACCTGGAAGAGGAAAGGAAGAGGGAGGGAAGAGGGAGGGTAGAGGGAGAGGCATAAACTCAATCTTTTTTTTTAACACTTTTTTTCCCTCCCCAATTTCACGGTATTAAATTGGTAGTTACAGTCTTGTCTTATCGCCGCAACTCCCGTACGGACTCAGGAGAAGCGAAGGTCGAGAGCCGCGCGTCCTCCAAAACACAACCCAACCAATCCGCACTGCTTCTTGACACAATGCCCACTTAACCCGGAAGCCAGCTGCACCAATGTGTCGAAGAAAACACCGTACACCTGGCGACGACCGTGTCAGCGTACACTGCGCCCGGCCTGCCACAGGAGTCGCTAGTGCGTGATGGGACAAGGACATCCCTGTCGGCCAAACCCTCCCCTAACCCGGACAACGCTGGGCCAAATGTGCGCCGCCCCCGGTCATGACAGAGTCTGGACTCGAACGCAGAATCTCTAGTGGCACAGCTAGCACTGTGATGCAGTGTCTTAGACTACTGCGCCACTCTGAGACCCCCACTATCCATCTTTATTGATTGGTCATATAGAGACAATGGAAATTGTTCATTTCGCTATTAGAGTACCCCTCATACTGTACATACACACGACCCTCTGGGAACAGCACAGGGTCCACCACAGAGGAGGTTGGGGTTTAGGCTGGGAGCAGCACAGAGGAGGTTAGGGGTTAAGTGTAGAGGTCGACCGATGAATAGGTATGGACGATTAATTAGCGCCGATTTCAAGTTTTCATAACAATCGGAAATCTGTGTTTTTGGACACCGATTTGGCAGATTTATTATTATTATTTTCAACGAGGAACAGTGGGTTAACTGCCTTGTTCAGGGGCAGAACAACAGATTTTTACCTTGTCAGCTCGGGGATTCAATCTTGCAACCTTACAGTTAACGAGTCCAACGCTGTTATGCGAATGCAGTAAGAAGCCAAGGTAAGTTGCTAGCTAGCATTAAACTTATCTTATATAAAACAATCAATCAATCATAATCACTAGTTGACGATCACATGGTTGATGATATTACTAGTTTATCTAGCGTGTCCTGCGTTGCATATAATCGATGCGGTGCGTATTCGCGAAAAAGGGCTGTCTTGCTCCAATGTGTACCTAACCATAAAGATCAATGCCTTTCTTAAAATCAATACACAGAAGTATATATTTTTAAACCTGCATATTTTGCTAAAAGAAATCCAGGTTAGCAGGCAATATTAGCAAGGTGAAATTGTGTCACTTCTCTTGCGTTCATTGCATGCAGAATCAGTGTATACGCAACAGTTTGGGTCGCCTAATTTGCCAAAAAATTTTACGTAATTATGACATAACATTGAAGGTTGTGCAATGTAACAGGAATATTTAGACTTGCCACCCCTTAGATAAAATATGTAACGGCTCCGTATTTCACTGAAAGAATAAACGCCTTGTTTTCAAGATGATAGGTCATTAATATGGTTGAATCCGGAAACTAAGGCTTGTATTTCTGTGTGTTATTATGTTATAATTAAGTCTACGATTTGATAGAACAGTCTGACTGAGCGATGGTAGGCACCAGCAGGCTTGTAAGCATTCATTCACACAGCACTTTAGTGCGTTTTGCCAGCAGCTCTTCGCTGTGTTTCAAGCATTGAGCTGTTTATGACTTCAAGCCCATCAACTCCCGAGATCAGGCTGGTGTAACCGATGTGAAATGGCTTGTTAGTTAGTGGGGTGTGCGCTAGTAGCATTTCAAACGTCACTCGCTCTGAGACTTGGAGTGGTTGTACCCCTTGCTCTGCAAGGACCGCGGCTTTTATGGAGCGATGGGTCACGCTGCTTCGAGGCTGGCTGTTGTTGATGTGTTCCTGGTTCGAGCCCAGATAGGGGCGAGGAGAGGCACGGAAGCTATACTGTTACACTGGCAATACCAAAGTGCCTATAAGAACTTCCAATAGTCAAAGGTATATGAAATACAAATCGTATAGGACAGAAATTGTCCTATAATTCCTATAATAACTACAACCTAAAACTTCTTACCTGGGAATATTGAAGACTCATGTTAAAAGGAACCACCAGCTTTCATATGTACTCATGTTCTGAGCAAGGAACTTAAACGTTAGCTTTTTTTACATGGCACATATTGCACTTTTACTTTCTTCTCCAACACTGTTTTTGCATTATTTATACCAAATTGAACATGTTTCATTATTTATTTGAGGCTAAATTGATTTGATTGATGTATTATATTAACTTAAAATAAGTGTTCATTCAGTATTGTTGCAATTGTCATTATTAAAAATAAATGTAAAACAACAACAAAAAACGGCAGATTAATCGGTACCGGCCTTTTTTGGTCATACAATAATCGGTATCGGCGTTGAAAAATCATAATCGGTCGACCTCTAGTTAAGTGCCTTGCTCAATGGCAGTAGGTGAGTCATAGGATGGGTCAAAAAAGACCACTGCTGACAGGGTCATCACTATCTGGCAATAGGATGGACAGCAGTGCGACATTATCGCTACCAATGCCAAAATTCTTCAACCTTACCCAGTCTAAAGCAACGTACCCTCTGATGATATACCCTTTATTGCACATGTTAGTACGTCCTTTGTATCTTGGTCATCTAGAGACCATACCAGCCATTTCCTTTCAGACCAGTGAAGGGAACTGAACAAGTGCACACTAGCTGAAGTCTCTTGTTTTAAGAGAATCTTAATTAACTCTGAAATACACCCTAACAAAACAGATGGCAAAAGAAGAAGTTCAAACCACAGAAGGTTAACATGGGAATAAATGAGAGAACGCTCAGAGAAAGTCAAAGGGATTAGTGCCTCAGAAGAAATGACTCTCTGTGGAGGCTGAAAAAGGCTAATGGATCTGGCTGGCAGCCTGGCAGAGGTTGGCAGTGGGTGTAAGTGGGCATTTATATGCCCACAATTAAACGTCTGGGGGAACAGACACTCTGGAATGAGAACAGATAGACATCTATGGTCTGGGAGGACTGGAGAGTCATTTGGGCATGAAGACTTGAAACTTCCATCATAAAATCCTACATAAGAGTGTTATAATATGAAATTCATTGCTATAAACCTGGACTTGGAACTACTCTCTTGGTGCAGGTATAGGGCACCGGCCTGCAAGACAAACACAACTGGACAATAATTTCTGCCAGGTGTGATATCTCTCCTAAACAGCTGGGGTTAATGTCCCTAGCCACCCAGTAAGGTGTGATATCTCTCCTAAACAGCTGGGGTTAATGTCTCTAGCCACCCAGTAAGGTGTGATCTCTCTCCTAAACAGCTGGGGGTTAATGTCTCTAGCCACCCAGTAAGGTGTGATCTCTCTCCTAAACAGCTGGGGTTAATGTCTCTAGCCATCCAGTAAGGTGTGATCTCTCTCCTAAACAGCTGGGGTTAATGTCCCTAGCCACCCAGTAAGGTGTGATATCTCTCCTAAACAGCTGGGGTTAATGTCCCTAGCCACCCAGTAAGGTGTGATATCTCTCCTAAACAGCTGGGGTTAATGTCCCTAGCCACCCAGTAAGGTGTGATATCTCTCCTAAACAGCTGGGGTTAATGTCCCTAGCCACCCAGTAAGGTGTGATATCTCTCCTAAACAGCTGGGGTTAATGTCCCTAGCCACCCAGTAAGGTGTGATATCTCTCCTAAACAGCTGGGGTTAATGTCCCTAGCCACCCAGTAAGGTGTGATATCTCTCCTAAACAGCTGGGGGTTAATGTCTCTAGACACCCAGTAAGGTGTGATATCTCTCCTAAACAGCTGGGGTTAATGTCTCTAGCCATCCAGTAAGGTGTGATCTCTCTTCTAAACAGCTGGGGTTAATGTCTCTAGCCATCCAGTAAGGTGTGATATCTCTCCTAAACAGCTGGGGTTAATGTCCCTAGCCACCCAGTAAGGTGTGATATCTCTCCTAAACAGCTGGGGTTAATGTCCCTAGCCACCCAGTAAACAGGTGTGATATCTCTCCTAAACAGCTGGGGTTAATGTCCCTAAACAGCCACCCAGTAAGGTGTGATATCTCTCCTAAACAGCTGGGGTTAATGTCCCTAGCCACCCAGTAAGGTGTGATATCTCTCTAAACAGCTGGGGTTAATGTCCCTAGCCACCCAGTAAGGTGTGATATCTCTCCTAAACAGCTGGGGTTAACCCAGTAAGGTGTGATATCTCTCCTAAACAGCTGGGGTTAATGTCCCTAGCCACCCAGTAAGGTGTGATATCTCTCCTAAACAGCTGGGGTTAATGTCCCTAGCCACCCAGTAAGGTGTGATATCTCTCCTAAACAGCTGGGGTTAATGTCCCTAGCCACCCAGTAAGGTGTGATATCTCTCCTAAACAGCTGGGGTTAATGTCCCTAGCCACCCAGTAAGGTGTGATATCTCTCCTAAACAGCTGGGGTTAATGTCCCTAGCCACCCAGTAAGGTGTGATATCTCTCTAAACAGCTGGGGTTAATGTCTCTAGCCACACCCAGTAAGGTGTGATATCTCTCCTAAACAGCTGGGGTTAATGTCCCTAGCCACCCAGTAAGGTGTGATATCTCTCCTAAACATAGGTGTGATATCTCTCCTAAACAGCTGGGGTTAATGTCCCTAGCCACCCAGTAAGGTGTGATATCTCTCCTAAACAGCTGGGGTTAATGTCCCTAGCCACCCAGTAAGGTGTGATATCTCTCCTAAACAGCTGGGGTTAATGTCCCTAGCCACCCAGTAAGGTGTGATATCTCTCCTAAACAGCTGGGGGTTAATGTCCCTAGCCACCCAGTAAGGTGTGATATCTCTCCTAAACAGCTGGGGTTAATGTCCCTAGCCACCCAGTAAGGTGTGATATCTCTCCTAAACAGCTGGGGTTAATATATAATGTATATAACGGTCCTGAATTTGTTGTCTACTGTACTGTTGTTGTCCTTTTCTTAATTCCATTTTAAACGTGGAAAATAAAGCCAGTAAAGATATGTCACGGCAGCAGGTAAAGTAAAGATATGTCACGGCAGCAGGTAAAGTAAAGAGATATGTCACGGCAGCAGGTAAAGTAAAGATATGTCACGGCAGCAGGTAAAGAGATATGTCACGGCAGCAGGTAAAGTAAAGAGATATGTCACGGCAGCAGGTAAAGTAAAGAGATATGTCACGGCAGCATGTAAAGTAAAGAGATATGTCACGGCAGCAGGTAAAGTAAAGAGATATGTCACGGCAGCAGGTAAAGTAAAGATATGTCACGGCAGCAGGTAAAGTAAAGATATGTCACGGCAGCAGGTAAAGTAAAGAGATATGTCACGGCAGCAGGTAAAGTAAAGATATGTCACGGCAGCAGGTAAAGTAAAGATATGTCACGGCAGCAGGTAAAGTAAAGATATATGTCACGGCAGCAGGTAAAGTAAAGATATGTCACTGCAGCAGGTAAAGTAAAGATATATGTCACGGCAGCAGGTAAAGATATGTCACGGCAGCAGGAAAAGATATGTCACTGCAGCAGGTAAAGATATGTCACTGCAGCAGGTAAAGTAAAGATATGTCACGGCAGCAGGAAAAGATATGTCACTGCAGCAGGTAAAGATATGTCACGGCAGCAGGTAAAGATATGTCACGGCAGCAGGTAAAGTAAAGATATATGTCACTGCAGCAGGTAAAGTAAAGATATATGTCACTGCAGCAGGTAAAGTAAAGATATATGTCACGGCAGCAGGTAAAGTAAAGATATGTCACCGCAGCAGGTAAAGATATGTCACGGCAGCAGGTAAAGTAAAGATATGTCACTGCAGCAGGTAAAGTAAAGATATATGTCACTGCAGCAGGTAAAGTAAAGATATATGTCACGGCAGCAGGTAAAGATATGTCACGGCAGCAGGTAAAGATATGTCACGGCAGCAGGTAAAGTAAAGATATATGTCACTGCAGCAGGTAAAGTAAAGATATATGTCACTGCAGCAGGTAAAGTAAAGATATATGTCACGGCAGCAGGAAAAGATATGTCACGGCAGCAGGAAAAGTAAAGAGATATGTCACGGCAGCAGGAAAAGTAAAGAGATATGTCACGGCAGCAGGTAAAGTAAAGAGATATGTCACGGCAGCAGGTAAAGTAAAGAGATATGTCACGGCAGCAGGTAAAGTAAAGATATGTCACGGCAGCAGGTAAAGATATGTCACTGCAGCAGGTAAAGTAAAGATATATGTCACTGCAGCAGGTAAAGTAAAGATATATGTCACTGCAGCAGGTAAAGTAAAGATATATGTCACGGCAGCAGGTAAAGTAAAGATATGTCACTGCAGCAGGTAAAGATATGTCACGGCAGCAGGTAAAGATATGTCACGGCAGCAGGTAAAGTAAAGATATGTCACTGCAGCAGGTAAAGTAAAGATATATGTCACGGCAGCAGGTAAAGTAAAGATATGTCACCACAGCAGGTAAAGATATGTCACGGCAGCAGGTAAAGTAAAGATATGTCACTGCAGCAGGTAAAGTAAAGATATATGTCACTGCAGCAGGTAAAGTAAAGAATATGTCACTGCAGCAGGTAAAGTAAAGATATATGTCACGGCAGCAGGTAAAGATATGTCACGGCAGCAGGTAAAGTAAAGATATGTCACTGCAGCAGGTAAAGTAAAGATATATGTCACTGCAGCAGGTAAAGTAAAGATATATGTCACGGCAGCAGGAAAAGATATGTCACGGCAGCAGGTAAAGATATGTCACGGCAGCAGGAAAAGATATGTCACGGCAGCAGGAAAAGTAAAGAGATATGTCACGGCAGCAGGTAAAGTAAAGAGATATGTCACGGCAGCAGGTAAAGTAAAGAGATATGTCACGGCAGCAGGTAAAGTAAAGAGATATGTCACGGCAGCAGGTAAAGTAAAGATATGTCACGGCAGCAGGTAAAGATATGTCACGGCAGCAGGTAAAGTAAAGATATGTCACGGCAGCAGGTAAAGTAAAGATATATGTCACGGCAGCAGGTAAAGATATGTCACGGCAGCAGGAAAAGATATGTCACGGCAGCAGGTAAAGTAAAGAGATATGTCACGGCAGCAGGTAAAGTAAAGAGATATGTCACGGCAGCAGGTAAAGTAAAGAGATATGTCACGGCAGCAGGTAAAGTAAAGAGATATGTCACGGCAGCAGGTAAAGTAAAGATATGTCACGGCAGCAGGTAAAGATATGTCACGGCAGCAGGTAAAGTAAAGATATGTCACGGCAGCAGGTAAAGTAAAGATATATGTCACGGCAGCAGGTAAAGTAAAGATATATGTCACGGCAGCAGGTAAAGTAAAGATATGTCACGGCAGCAGGAAAAGATATGTCACTGCAGCAGGTAAAGATATGTCACGGCAGCAGGAAAAAGATATGTCACGGCAGCAGGTAAAGTAAAGAGATATGTCACGGCAGCAGGTAAAGTAAAGAGATATGTCACGGCAGCAGGTAAAGTAAAGAGATATGTCACGGCAGCAGGTAAAGTAAAAGATATGTCACGGCAGCAGGAAAAGATATGTCACGGCAGCAGGTAAAGATATGTCACGGCAGCAGGAAAAGATATGTCACGGCAGCAGGTAAAGATATGTCACGGCAGCAGGTAAAGTAAAGATATGTCACGGCAGCAGGTAAAGTAAAGATATGTCACGGCAGCAGGTAAAGATATGTCACGGCAGCAGGTAAAGTAAAGATATGTCACCACAGCAGGTAAAGATATGTCACGGCAGCAGGTAAATATATGTCACGGCAGCAGGTAAAGATATGTCACGGCAGCAGGTAAAGTAAAGATATGTCACTGCAGCAGGTAAAGTAAAGATATGTCACTGCAGCAGGTAAAGTAAAGATATATGTCACGGCAGCAGGTAAAGTAAAGATATGTCACGGCAGCAGGTAAAGTAAAGATATATGTCACGGCAGCAGGTAAAGTAAAGAGATATGTCACGGCAGCAGGAAAAGATATGTCACTGCAGCAGGTAAAGATATGTCACGGCAGCAGGAAAAGATATGTCACGGCAGCAGGTAAAGATATGTCACGGCAGCAGGTAAAGTAAAGAGATATGTCACGGCAGCAGGTAAAGTAAAGAGATATGTCACGGCAGCAGGTAAAGTAAAGAGATATGTCACGGCAGCAGGTAAAGTAAAGAGATATGTCACGGCAGCAGGTAAAGTAAAGAGATATGTCACGGCAGCAGGTAAAGTAAAGAGATATGTCACGGCAGCAGGTAAAGTAAAGAGATATGTCACGGCAGCAGGAAAAGATATGTCACGGCAGCAGGTAAAGTAAAGATATGTCACGGCAGCAGGTAAAGATATGTCACGGCAGCAGGTAAAGTAAAGATATGTCACCACAGCAGGTAAAGATATGTCACGGCAGCAGGTAAAGTAAAGATATGTCACTGCAGCAGGTAAAGTAAAGATATATGTCACTGCAGCAGGTAAAGTAAAGATATATGTCACGGCAGCAGGTAAAGATATGTCACGGCAGCAGGTAAAGTAAAGATATGTCACTGCAGCAGGTAAAGTAAAGATATATGTCACGGCAGCAGGTAAAGTAAAGATATATGTCACGGCAGCAGGTAAAGTAAAGAGATATGTCACGGCAGCAGGAAAAGATATGTCACTGCAGCAGGTAAAGATATGTCACGGCAGCAGGAAAAGATATGTCACTGCAGCAGGTAAAGATATGTCACGGCAGCAGGAAAAAGATATGTCACGGCAGCAGGTAAAGTAAAGAGATATGTCACGGCAGCAGGTAAAGTAAAGAGATATGTCACGGCAGCAGGTAAAGTAAAGAGATATGTCACGGCAGCAGGTAAAGTAAAGAGATATGTCACGGCAGCAGGTAAAGTAAAGAGATATGTCACGGCAGCAGGAAAAAGATATGTCACGGCAGCAGGTAAAGATATGTCACGGCAGCAGGTAAAGATATGTCACGGCAGCAGGAAAAGATATGTCACGGCAGCAGGTAAAGATATGTCACGGCAGCAGGAAAAGATATGTCACGGCAGCAGGTAAAGATATGTCACGGCAGCAGGTAAAGATATGTCACTGCAGCAGGTAAAGTAAAGAGATATGTCACGGCAGCAGGAAAAGATATGTCACGGCAGCAGGTAAAGTAAAGAGATATGTCACGGCAGCAGGTAAAGTAAAGAGATATGTCACGGCAGCAGGAAAAGTAAAGATATGTCACGGCAGCAGGAAAAGATATGTCACGGCAGCAGGTAAAGTAAAAGAGATATGTCACGGCAGCAGGTAAAGTAAAGATATGTCACGGCAGCAGGAAAAAGATATGTCACGGCAGCAGGTAAAGTAAAGAGATATGTCACGGCAGCAGGTAAAGTAAAAGATATGTCACGGCAGCAGGAAAGATATGTCACGGCAGCAGGTAAAGTAAAGAGATATGTCACGGCAGCAGGTAAAGTAAAGAGATATGTCACGGCAGCAGGAAAAGATATGTCACGGCAGCAGGTAAAGATATGTCACGGCAGCAGGTAAAGTAAAGAGATATGTCACGGCAGCAGGTAAAGTAAAGAGATATGTCACGGCAGCAGGTAAAGTAAAGATATGTCACGGCAGCAGGTAAAGTAAAGATATGTCACCACAGCAGGTATCAGCTTATGACAACAGACACAACAGTTATGATGTCAAACTGTTAAGAAACATCCATCATAAGGCCCTACATAACACTACTATAATTTTAACAGTTGTCATGGCAGCTAGTATCAGCGTATGAAATCAGACCCATCTAAGATGCTAACCTCCTTGCATAATGCCTTGCCAACTAGCTAGGGTCTTTGCCTAAGACGTTGATTCATGAGTATATTTGGGGTCAATAGTCACCACAGTCAGTGCCACCTTAATTTGTCCTCCTGTTGTAGCCTGTGTTTACTTTGGCTTAGCACCTAATTCACCAAACCTGCCCTTGATAAACAAATGCCTTACGGCTGGGACATAACATCATCTTTGTGTATTAAGTCTAAAGCATAGGACATTTGCACGTGTCCAATTTTTGGGGAATACCTTAAAACCTTGGCTGGATCTCATTAGAACGTAGATAGTGATGATGTAATCATCTAAAACAAAGACAAAAGCTACACAATACAATAGTGTCTTTAAAACTTAGCTGTTACCTTGTAGACAGGCCAATCCCAAAAATAAGAACTCTAAGCGACCACTGAACAGTCCAACAGCGGAACAGACCAACACAAAATCATTATGCGATACACACGCCCGTAAGTCAAATGTTTCGCGAATTGATATGGATCAGAATTTCGGTAAAGTTCTAGCCTGTTACATAAGCGTATCTCAAGTTAGGGGGGGGGGGTGGCCTTACTGAAGTGCCCCAGTAACTCATACGTACCCGAAGGTGGAGGCTCGGCTGCAGAGTTTGTCCACCTGGCGACGCAGGTCAGGGTCAAGCTCCTCCAGGGTG
The DNA here is from genome assembly GCF_023373465.1 of Oncorhynchus keta. Classification (NCBI taxonomy): domain Eukaryota; kingdom Metazoa; phylum Chordata; class Actinopteri; order Salmoniformes; family Salmonidae; genus Oncorhynchus; species Oncorhynchus keta. Next base: position 37,659,052 of record NC_068446.1, on the reverse strand, counting down.
TTTGGATCAGGGCTGGGTCTCTCCTGGGGTCCCACGTACAGCACATCCACCGCTGGGCTGGGGAAGTCCACCTGAAGGGGGTCAGAGGTCATGGAATGGTTAAGGCATCCGCATACTAGGTTTAGTTTGTTCCTAGCAGAATTTGACTAGGCGAAGCGAATGTCTGTGCCTTGTATACACCCTTAAAAATAAATTTGGTTGAAAAAAATTGAAGAAAGCAGTAATATTACTGTTTGTCACCTTTTTGAGACGGCATAGCAACAACATAGGTAGAATCAATCTAAGCCAAGTTAAGAAATCTGTCATAAATGTGTACGTTTTTGCATCTAGCTAAGATGTTTAGTGCTGTGTTTCTCAAGTGAAAAAATGTACATGAAAACCAGTCGTCTCTCATTGGACAACAAACACTTAATTGAAGAATCCCTACTCTTGACCAATATTCAACGGGTGGGGGCGTAGACATCAGCTGCAGAACTTCGGGTGCCACAAGAAAAATTGTTGTGTGCTCGAACAGCCGGGAAAAAATGTTGTCAATACTGCTGAACACCAAAACTAACAATAACGTCACAAAATATTGTCGTAATATATGCTCAAACTGTTTGGACTGGAAAGCATACGGTAAGCTCTAGGTAGACACAAATATGTTTGTGTAAGGGGAGTGTGTGAGCAAGACCTTGGTCCCGTTTCAAATACTTAACAATAACAAATATATAACAACAAATAAGCATCTTCCATTTTCTTGAGGTAAAAACATGACTGAACGGGTGCTTGACTTCCAATGGCTGAATCACTGATTGCTTTGAGGAAGCGTGCATGTAAACAGTGCCTGTACATTACAATATTGCCGAAGATTGACTTTAATGGTAAAGGCCATTCCAGTAATTCCCAATTATATTGGTTGTAAAATTTCACATTTATATGGGTATTCCCGTGTGTGTGTAGAGTGGTGTGTGTGTGTGTAGAGTGGTGTGTGTGTGTGTGTGTGTAGAGTGGTGTGTGTGTGTGTGTGTGTGTGTAGAGTGGTGGTGTGTGTGTGTGGTGTGTGTGTGTGTGTGTGTGTGTGTGTGTGTGTGTGTGTAGAGTGGTGTGTGTGTGTGTGTAGTGTGTGTGTGTGTGGTGTGTGTGTGTGTATAGAGTGTGTGTGTGTGTGTGTGTGTGTGTATAGAGTGTGTGTGTGTGTGTGTGTGTGTATAGAGTGGTGTGTGTGTGTGTGTGTGTGTATAGAGTGGTGTGTGTGTGTGTGTGTGTGTATAGAGTGGTGTGTGTGTGTGTGTGTGTATATAGAGTGGTGTGTGTGTGTGTGTGTGTGTATAGAGTGGTGTGTGTGTGTGTGTGTGTGTGTATGTGTGTGTGTGTGTGTGTGTGTGTGTGTGTGTGTGTGTGTGTGTGTGTGTGTGTGTGTGTGTGTGTGTGTGTGTAGAGTGGTGTGTGTGTGTGTGTGTGTAGAGTGGTGTGTGTGTGTGTGTGTGTGTAAGAGTGGTGTGTGTGTGTGTGTGTGTGTGTAGAGTGGTGTGTGTGTGTGTGTGTGTGTGTAGAGTGGTGTGTGTGTGTGTGTGTGTGTGTAGAGTGGTGTGTGTGTGTGTGTGTGTGTGTGTAGAGTGGTGTGTGTAGAGTGGTGTGTGTGTGTGTGTGTGTAGAGTGGTGTGTGTGTGTGTGTGTAGAGTGGTGTGTGTGTGTGTGTGTAGAGTGGTGTGTGTGTGTGTGTAGAGTGGTGTGTGTGTGTGTGTAGAGTGGTGTGTGTGTGTGTGTGTGTGGAGAGTGGTGTGTGTGTGTGTGTGTAGAGTGGTGTGTGTGTGTGTGTGTGTAGAGTGGTGTGTGTGTGTGTGTGTGTGTGTGTGGTGTGTGTGTAGAAGTGGTGTGTGTGTAGAGTGGTGTGTGTGTGTGTGTGTAGAGTGTGTGTGTAGAGTGGTGTGTAGAGTGGTGTGTGTAGAGTGGTGTGTGTGTGTGTGTGTGTAGAGTGTGTGTGTGTGTGTGTGTGTGTAGAGTGGTGTGTGTGTGTGTGTGTGTGTGGTGTGTGTGTGTGTGTGTGTGTGTGTGTGTGTGTAGAGTGGTGTGTGTGTGTGTGTGTGTGTGTGTGTGTAGAGTGGTGTGTGTGTGTGTGTGTGTGTGTGTGTAAGTGTGTGTGTGTGTGTGTGTGTAGAGTTGAGTTGTGTGTGTGTAGAAGTTAATAATGTGTGTGTGTGTGTAGAGTTGTGTTAATGTAATAATGTGTGTGTGTAATATTAATAATAATAATAATAATAATAATAATAATGTGTAATAATGTAATGTAATTAATAATAATAATAATAATAATTGTAATGTGTGTGTAATGTGTTAATGTGTAATGTGTAATAATAAGTTAATGTGTAATGTGTAATGTGTAATGTGTAGAAGTTGTGTGTGTGTGTGTGTGTAGAGTTGTAATGTGTGTGTGTGTGTGTGTAATAATAAGTTGTGTAATAATGTGTGTAATAGTATTAGTTAATGTAATGTAATAATAATAATGTGTTAATAATAATAATAATGTTAATAATAATAGTTGTGTATGTGTTAATGTGTGTGTGTAGAGTTAATGTGTTGTGTGTGTGTGTGTGTAGAGTTGTGTGTGTGTGTGTGTGTGTGTGTGTTGTAGAGGTGTGTAATGTGTGTGTTGTGTGTGTATAGAGTTGTGTGTGTAACAATGTGTGTGTAGAGTTGTAATGTGTAAGTTGTGTAATTGTAATAATGTTAATATAGAGAGTTATGTAATGTAATAATGTAGAGTTGTGTGTGTGTGTGTGTGTGTAGAGTTGTGTGTGTGTGTGTGTGTGTGTAGTTTGTGTGTGTGTGTGTAATGTGTAAGTTGTGTGTGTGTGTGTGTGTAGAGTGTGTAGAAGTTGTGTGTGTGTGTAGAGTTGTGTGTGTGTGTGTGTGTAGAGTTAGAAGTTGTGTGTGTGTGTGTGTGTGTGTGTAGTTAAGTGTGTGTGTGTAGAGTTGTGTGTGTGTGTGTGTTAATGTAATAATAATGTGTGTGTGTGTGTTAATTGTGTGTAATAATGTGTGTGTAGAGTTGTGTAATGTGTGTGTGTGTAGTGTGTGTGTAGAGTTGTGTAATGTGTGTGTGTGTGTAGAGTTAATGTGTGTGTGTGTGTGTGTAATGTAGAGTTAATGTGTGTGTGTTAATAATGTGTGTGTAGTTAAGTTGTAATGTGTGTGTGTGTGTGTGTGTGTAAGTAATGTTGTGTGTGTAATGTAATAATGTGTAATGTGTAGAGTTGTGTTAATGTGTGTAATGTGTGTGTGTAATATAAGTTAATATGTGTAATGTGTGTGTGTGTGTAATGTGTGTGTGTAGAGTTGTAATGTGTGTGTGTGTGTGTGTGTGTGTGTAGAGTTGTGTGTGTGTGTGTGTGTGTGTAAGTTGTGTAATGTGTAGTGTGTGTGTGTGTGTAGAGTAATATTGTGTGTGTGTGTTGTGTGTGTGTGTGTGTAGAGTGTGTGTGTGTGTGTGTGTGTTGTGTGTGTAGTAAGTTGTGTGTGTGTGTGTGTGTGTGTGTGTGTGTGTGTGTGTGTGTAGTTGTGTATTGTGTGTAGAAGTTGTGTGTGTGTGTGTGTGTGTAGAGTTGTGTGTGTGTGTGTGTGTGTGTGTAGAGTTGTGTGTGTGTGTGTGTGTGTGTGTGTGTGTGTAATGTTGTGTGTGTGTGTGTGTGTGTGTGTAGTGTAATGTGTGTGTGTGTGTGTGTTGTGTGTGTGTGTGTAGAGTTGTGTGTGTGTGTGTGTGTGTGTGTGTGTAGAGTTGTGTGTGTGTGTGTGTGTGTGTGTGTAGAGTTGTGTGTGTGTGTGTGTGTGTGTGTGTGTAGAGTTGTGTGTGTGTGTGTGTGTGTGTGTAGAGTTGTGTGTGTGTGTTGTGTGTGTGTAATAGTAATGTGTGTGTGTGTAGAGTTGTAATAAGTTGTGTGTGTGTGTGTTGTGTGTGTGTGTGTGTGTGTGTGTAAAGTTGTGTGTGTGTGTAGTGTGTGTGTTGTGTGTGTGTGTGTGTGTAGAGTTATTGTATTAATAATAATGTAGAAAGTTAATAATGTAATGTAGTAAGTTTAATTAATAATGTAATATTAATAATAATGTAATAATAGAGTTGTAATGTAATAATAATAATAATGTAATGTAGAGTGTGTGTGTGTGTGTGTGTGTGTGTAGAGTTGTGTGTGTGTGTGTGTGTGTGCATAAGTTAGAGTTGTGTGTTGTGTGTGTGTTAATGT